>NC_056730.1:1084625188-1084675188 GCF_019279795.1 Protopterus annectens | reverse complement strand
GTCTGGTGCTTGGTGTGAGGGTGTATGCTAATATACGGTGGTAAATGATCACTAACCCCACGTGGTGACTAACCCGTAATGGTGATGCATTGCACAACCCTGTTGATGCCATAGGTCCCAGCCATACTGGCTACCTGTGCATGTCCCTTCTCTGTGACACGTCGTGTGGGTGCATAGTACTGTGAGGGTGATGACCACAAAGGCAAGGGTCCCCACCTGCACACAATGGGGTGTGCGTTATAGTGGTGTACACCCCGTGAATGCGGCCATGTTCCCGTACTGTTACAGGGTCCTACTGCTGTACAGTGTGGCCTCCAGCTACCAAGTGACACCTCACATCATCATTGGCCAGGCAGCTGTGTACAACCCCTGCACCATGTCACCATACCTGTAATGTGTCCTGCTATGTATGTCACGTCTGTCCAGTGTAGCCTGTGGCACCGACCACATGCGTCAGGTGCAGTATATGTGCGGACATCTGTGTCATGTTGGTGTGTCCAACAGTCAGGTTAAGGGTACATGTAGCATGCTGATATTGCCAGACGTGCCTGTGAGTAATCCACAGTTACACGTGGGGGACTGCAAACACTGCTACCTGTAGGCACATGCAAGTACACCATAGGAGGGAACCAGGGTATCACAACCAACATGGTGCTACAGATGTAACCGAGACACATACCGTGAACACATCACAATGCATGCTGCACCTGCACTACATGGTATGACTGGTGCATGTCGACAGTACACAACCTATGTCACATACACATCTCTCAGTATTCACACACAACAACTGCAACATACACATCCCTCACTATGCATACACAGGTAATATCACATACACCTCTCACTATGCTGTTCACCCTGTGCATCAGAATATTTGTGTATAACCCTACACCGATGGTGTGGATGACAGGGATGCGGTACAGGCTTCATCATATGCACAGGGTGATATGTTTGCCGGGGGCATAGGTAGGCTGTACCAATGGATAACATCATGTGTGTGTGTAAGGGCCGGTGAGTTGACTGGACATGTCTGTGCAGAATGCATGTGGATGTTGTGGAGCCCTACAGTTGTGTTTGCTGTGTGCGTGTATGTGAGTACACAGTTCTGCCATTTGTGAGGCCTACACGGGGTATAATTGACAGCCCCAGATTGTACAGAGCAGGTTGTACAGCTCACTGTGTCCGTCCACGGCCACTTGACCTGTGCCTGCCTGGGGTTGCACGGGCACTACCAGGTGGAGGTACAGAGTGGCTACTGTCCAACGACACATGTCCGCTGGAACCGTGTCCCAACTGAGAACATCCAGGGCCACATCCACATGGCCTGCTGTGTCCTGGTGTTGACAGCGCAGCACCAGCTGCACTGCTACTGCTACCGGCACTATGGGAGCGGGCATGTGAGGTGGCACGCTCACGTCGACCTACACTAGGTGGTGTTGCTGGCCTATGTCCACATGGCCTATGCCTCACTCCTACCAGGTGTTCCAGCACAGACAGCTCACACTCGCGGATTGCCATGCTTCGGTCAAGGATTCCAACCATTTCACCTAATCGCCTATCCAGAACATTAGCAATCTGCTGTTGAGCATTTGCCAATGCCTGGATGTTGTTATTTAGGGTATGGATAGCAGCCCTCTGCAGCCTCTGCCCTTCTCTGTTCTGCCATTCAGCACGTGCCTGTGCCACCATTACAGTCTGGAACATGCGTCTGGTGATACCAGCTGCTGCGGTCTGTCCTGCAGGTGCATGTCTGCCAGAGGTCCTCCTACGAGCAGCACCGGCCACATGCCTGTGTGGCACATCTGCAGTCATTACACTGACACCATGGTGTGTAGACACACCTTCTGTATGTGTTGGCAGCAGAACTATGTGCAGGGAAGAGGGGGACATAGCTGGGATGGTAACCATTGGCACAGATTAAGCCCCTGACAACCCTGCCTGTACCTCATGCATATGTTCATTACCGCTAGTATCTGTGGGGACACTAACATCAGATGGACCGCAGGAGGGTAACGCACCTACATCACCTGTGAATGCAAAGAAATACTGTAAAGTACAATAGACACACACACACACACAGACACACAGACACACACAGACACACACACAGACACACACACAGACACAGACACAGACACAGACACACACACAAACATAGACACACACACAAACACAGACACACACACAAACACAGACACACACACACACAAACACAGACACACACACACAAACACAGAAACATACAGACAAACCATGCATGTGATTTTTCAGATGGCATGCAGCATGCCTGCGATACAGCAGAGGGCATGCAGCTCAGACATTAATAGTGTTAGTAAGCATACCTCCCTGGGGTGCACACTACAGCAAGCAGGTGTCATATCAGTAGCCATGCAGTTCACACAATCATGGTAGTATGCATGCATCCCCGTGATACACCATGTGGCCCAGAGCAGGATAACAGTACACATGGCTGACGTGACCTTGACATGTAATCTGCTGACATGTGCATTAACATGCATACATATCTGACACAATGGTGTCCTGACACATGTACAGCATCATAATGGGCTTCACATTGCAGTGTTGTGTGTATGCCCTACAGATAGAATGCATGTTTAGCAAATGTGCATGAGCATGGGAGGGTAGTGTGAGCCATCTACATTGCTATACAGTGTGAAGTACAGACACTGTGCCATTGCATGGCAACATGAGGCATCTATGTTGCTGTAGAATGCATAATATGTACACATTGCATAGCCATAACTGCAACACAGTCGTGATGTTCAACAGATCGTATATGGTAGACTTCAGTGACACCTCCAGTAGCTGTGCACAGGCTTTTAGGTTGTCCAGTGTACCACATCAACTGTATAATCGGTCAACTAAGGCTATAATTGGACCATGTGTGGACAATGTGCAACAGGGTGTATACACATCCCAAGTACTGTGTGGCTGCATATCTCTGACAATCCCCCATGGCCATGTGTGCACATGTGTTGGCCAATTGTGTGTGATGGGCATATTTTCCACATGTCTGTGTTGTCCCATATGACATACACCCATAGATGTCAGATATGTCACAATCCACAGGGCTATGCAGACAACGGGTTGTATGTTTGGTATGTGGGGTATAGGTCATGCGATAGTGTGACAATATTGCATACAGAACACTACATGTCTGGGACATGTCAGGTGGCACATCACAATGTGTGCACCCAATGCAGGGGCATATGACACAATGGTGACACCTGTGGGCTGCCCATATCACAGCTCACTGTGTGGTACTGTGTGGGTACCACACATGTTGTTCCAATGCATACTACATATGCCTCCATTGTAGAACACCTCCACCATTGTATGCACAGCTGACCACACATGTCGCAATGACAAGTACTGTGGTTTCAAGTCAGTGTATCATTACGTTTGTATATATTGCACATGGGTGGCCTGTGTGAAGGAAGGGTGGTGCGACCTGCATATCGTGACTGGAACAAACATCAGGTGTGCAAGTGCTAACTGGCCACATGGCAAATAGATCTACACTGTAACATGCCTGATACTGATGACAGTCTCACCTGCAACGGACTCATGTCTGTGCGGCACACCAGAGGTACCTGTATAGGGGTGACACACCAGTATGAACATTATCCATGACTGTATGACAGCCACAGGTTGCACTCTGCATGTGAACACATTCACCTGTGTAATAGCATATAGTATGCACATGTGTGCATACACAACGTAGCATACTGTAGTATGCAGCATGTGTGTCCACATACCTTGCATATGTTGTTACTTTACATAATGTACAGTGACACATGCAACTACATGGGATACAATAGCCATATGTGCAGTACTGACTTACCAGGCAACTCCAGGCTCATTGCTTGGGAGACACCCACCTCCACGATGGCAGCTAGTGTTTCTGGATGCTGTTCCCTGGGTGTCCCCAGACTGGCCAGTAGCTCCTCGGTGTGTGTGAGTGGGGGCTGGGTTGGTGGCCCACCACCTGTTCCACCTTGTTTCCTGGCGATTGCAGTGGCACGCTGTTTTGCATGTCGTATCAAGTCCGTGAAGTGTCTGCGCACCTGCTGGTAGGTGCGGTTATGGCCACCCACATCGTTCACCCTCCTGCGTAGATCCTGCCACAGGTCATCCCGCTGCTGGGCATGCTGTGGCACATGGCTGAACAACAAGTCATAGTTGTCATGGAGCTGTGGGATGAGGACATCATCCTCCTGGCGGGTGTATGCTGGGAGGCATGTACGGGGCATTATCTGTAAGACATAATGATGGTGACAGGTCACAGTTACAGAGATGTACAGAGATACTGCTGCACATACATTTCTATGACATCTACTACATCTGCACAGTTATCTTTGCAAAGCATCATGACACTGACACGACTGACGTGTTTGTGTCACACATGTCACACCCATTATGCATTGGATATCATCACCATATATGTGTGTCACCTCATTACAGTGTTCATACTCCATGTAAATGCTGTCTTGCTGTGGGCATGTCTATTTGCCTGCACTTGTGTTCTTACCTATCTGCACATGCCTGGATTTGTCCACGGTACTACTGTTGACCTGGATGCTGTGTATATGTCACATATCAACACAGACACAGCCGTAATGGACTTCAGCAGTGACAATGCACACATACGCATGGACACCTGTACATGCATGCGTTTTGCCATATACATCTACACAGCACTGTACAACTGTTCAACATCCTGCCACGGATCGCCTGTATTGCACATGTGATAGACATGGGACAATGGCTAGTCAGATGACATTCGCAGGGATGGTTATCAACCATAGCATATGCGGGCACGGTTTCCAAGCTGTAACAGACAGCCATTGTGCCACCGCAAGGTGCATCAGTGCCACATTACTGATCCAGTCAGTTGATAGTACATCTACCATGCGGTCATCACACCATGTATGACTGGGATGACATGTGCAGCTTTGATGGACAGGGTTGCATGGTATGGCGGGAGTATGTCACATATATGGCACAGGGATCTGTCCAGCCTGTGGCGATCCTAGTATTAGGATGGTGGCTGTCCATGACATATGTCTTATAGATCAGGATATGGACATGTAGCATGTCCATCATCATGGTGTAGCAAATGTCCTTCTGCAAGGTAGACAGCATGCTGCATAGTGGAGGTGAGGATTCTGAAGGCTGGTATCGCACATCCATGCATAGCCATTACCCCTTACAGGTGGTATGTGATCCAATATTGGTCACCACAGTGCTGCATATGCCTGTCCAGTGATCTCCGTGCTCATGGATGGCACCCTGACATGACATGGGTACCTCATATGACTACCTAAGGGGCCTGGAGACGTCACCATGTTGGGGGGGTGCACTGCACAGCACCATCCCTTACACAGTGTCCATAATGTTGACCACAGCCTAGGTAGTAGTTTATGGGTACAGGGATGTTCACCTAGCGGTGACACTGCTGGTATCATCCATCAGACTGTGTACATATGTCACACACCTCACCCACACAGCCCATTCTGTATGTTGTTCACAACACTGACACAGCTATACTGATAGGTCATGGCCATTCACAGCCTTACATACACAGATGCCTAACATTTGTCTGTGTGGTATGGGCTACAATGAGGGTGGGGTACAACACATTAACCCTGTTCTACTGTAGCTGGCACTGGTGTGCTGTGCACATGTCACTCTTGCACCTTTTGTAGTTGTGAGTCTGTCAACAGGCCACTGGTGGAACACTCCTGTATATGCAAAGGTATTTGTAATCAAATATCCGTGCTGTCTTGTACATCTGTACTGCTAACATCTACAGTGCCAATGGTTCATGGACATGCACACCATACTCAGCAGGGTTATAGTGCGGTGTCACCCTAAATGACTGTCATCACCACTTGTGGGTTGATAATATCCAACACCCTATCTGTATTGTATGGTCATGCTAGGCACTTGTTCAGAACTTGTGAGCATGTCATGAGCTACTGATTACTATAGCACCCATTCCACACCATTTCCCACAGGTACACTGGCTGTCCTACACTTCCCAGCTTGCTTAAGGTACGACAGCTGTTGTACACACGTAACGCACATATCCTGTGGGACATGGTTGTATATACAGGCATGTCCAACTGTCACGTACCAGTGCTACTGCCTGTCTATATGAGGGATATGTCGTACATATGGCAATAGAGCAATTGTCTCATGTACACATTCAATGCTCACCTCCCAACATACGGCACTACAGCCTGTGGGGGATGCACTTCTGCAGCCGTGCTGGGGGCATAGCTCTCAGGTGTACCTCATTACGAGGAATGTACCTCATTTGGGGTTCTAAAAGGTGCATGTTCCTCAAGGTTCCACATTGGAAGGGTCTGTCACACATTCATTGTTGTAAATTGTTTACCTGCTAGCCATGGCTAAATAGATGGGAATCATATTAATTCATTAGAATATCTTTTTTATACGTAAAACCAGCCTATTTTAGCCATCATATGCCCTTCCTAGTTGAAGCTGTTAGTAAGCCAGTTGTAAGTGTTCCACGTTTTGCCCATTTGTCACACAGTATGAGGGCTAATGTTCCTCAGTTTGGGGACAGGAGGTTGACAGCTATGGCTGGGGGTAATGCTGTCACCAATCCTGACTGCACCTGACAGTCATTTGGGGATTTGTAATATTCGCAACACACCCCACCCATCACATAGTCTCATATTATTTACACCACTGGCCACACCTACGAGGACAACTTGTGCAGCATGTCTCCATACTCACTGTAGGCACCAGAGGTAGCCCCCATCATGGAAGACAACATCACCAGCTTATAGTCCACAGACTCATGTGTGCCCATCACATACAGCCAATAGTGAGTTATAACATTCACAACACACCAGTCATAGATGACTCTGTAGGGAGTCACACTGCAGTTCCACACAGCAGGCTACACAAGGCGTTAGTCGCTTACATCTTGCTGTCGGGTAACTGCTTCTGCAACATAACCTATGCACCCATGCCACACCTCACCAGGTACAATATGACTGTCATTCTCCATGTTAGTGTGACTGCCCTTTGATGCCACTTCACAGACTACGTGTGCAGGGACATGCAATAGCTCACCAGTCTTATAGCCCTGAGGGTGTGGGCCAAGCCCTGGGGAGCATTTTGCATTTGTCTGGACAGGATACCACTGTACAATGACCGACTGTGTCACTTCAACAGTTTCCTATGCTCCTATTGTCATTCCACAGGCATCTGGTATCTGTCCGCTATGACTGTCCTGGTCAAACACAATGCTGTGGCACAGATGACTTGCACCAGTCAGCCCTGGGAGTACAGCTCACATGTAAGGCTCTTGCTGCTTCTATACTGCCTGTCTTACACAGTTTCCAATAAGTGTCACTGGCAGGGCGGTAACTGGCAGGCACGACATGGGGTCATGTGACACAATGCTTGCATCTTCCTCTCTGACGCACGCAGGCAAGGCACACCTTATAATGCACCACTCAAACATCACTGCAGTGACTGGGACCTGCCTCTAGGCTCTGCAGAGCACACCTGCAATGACAGGTTATAGACAGACCATACCTTTCAGGCACATACCTGGACCGGCACACCCAAAGCTGAGGGGTTCCCATATCCCACTATGTTTTGCACACATCCTGGCAAGTTACTTAGCACAATGCATCAGAGGTGCTTCATGTGCAACTAACTGTGTCCGGGACCACTATACACATTGTAACAAACAACAGAGTCAACATCATACCCCACGGGTAACATACCTTCTATGTTGGTATAGTGGACAGTGGGCCTCAGACAGCTACTACTGATGTGTGACTGACACTACCCCACACTTCACTGGGATAGCCACTCATGTACCAACACATCCATGAGTCATACCCTCCACTCTGCTGGATCAACCCATACACACCACCTCCAAGACCTACATTACCCTTGGCATGACCCTTGGCATGAACACTACCACCATGTGACTGATGTTACACACCTGGGGTTATCCCCTCATTGGTGGATTCCGAACATATGCTAATCGATCTTGTTAGCCACATCCCGGCAACACACCCATCACAGCATACACAGTACATGAGTACTACAACACCTACTACAGACATCTGCTGACATCGGTTGTTAACATCATGACACCCGTGCAGATGGACAATGCACATACCAATGCTGACACATACCCCAGTGCACTTCATTAGCATGTACACAACTGCATGGATCATGCTATTCCACACAGAGCCATGATGGTACACACCAGATAACAGACGCCACTCTGGTGGTCATGTTCCATGGACATATGATGTACAACAACAGGTGTAGGCTGTTGCACAGTGGTGTACATTCCCATGTGTGGGGTGGCTCACTGGTCAGCCGTGGTGGGGCCACAGGGTTCCTCATCACATACTCCAAGACTAGCTACGTAAACATGACTGCCACACATTCCGGGTTGTACCACCAGGCATTATGGTGGTATGTCAGTAGTCGATGGCAACACCCACATCTGCTGTCACATACAACAGTCACTCAGGAACATTGCAGACCCAGGTGTTGTTGGCAACATGCTGGAGGATGGATTCAATGCTGACATTACACCCTCTCACTCACTACAGGGCCGCAATCCATACATGAACATTGTGGTGTCCCTGTGGTCACACCTACACAGTACTGACCTACACTCTATATGTCCTGGGACACTGGCCCCATGTCACCTTCCAACGTCCCAGGCTGTGATGTCCACCAACCTCTGAATTACATGTCTCCCCACTAGACCACCATATTCAGTAATAGCCTTGTTTCAGACATTGTAGCCCCTGAATGGCGCACAGCAGCATTTATCACACTACACACAGGTGGCACCACATTGCACGAGTGGGACTATAGTCCTACACACCTGACTGGACTGTTCTGCATGGCTATGGGGCACATCATCAAGGGCGTCATTCACAGAGACATTGTTGGGCTCCCGTCCTTTGCTGCCACCCGGGTTGGGCTTGTTAGGGCCAGAGCATGGCCCCTACACATGGTGGACTCCTTTTATACAGTTACCAGGGCAGTTGCTGATGGTACGGGAGTCCACACATCCTACATTGTCCTCTCATTGCCTTTCAGCACCATTCCCCATTCTGGTATTGACAACATACACATCCACCTGCACATCATACCCTGTGTCTCAGGATGTTATGCTATGTGGCTCATGGACAGGACACACAGTGAGGCCAGCATACCATAGTACCTACTACATGTCAGGTACATCTGGCATACCACAGTCCTCAGTCATAGGGCCCCTCATGTTCAGTATATGCTTCCCTGCGGAACAGGCTAGCACAGGGGACTTTCCCTGCCTTGCTTTCAAACCCCTGCATACCAAGCAATATGATTGCTCCACCAGCTGATACTGACTCCAACCATACGGGTGTCGCTGTGACAGATACATAGCATGACTATCATGGCATCAAGCTGCATGACACAAGGTGCATGCACATCACCTTTGCATTACACCATTCACCCACTATCACATGGATGGTAGTCCCCTACATACATATCACATGTTTGCAGTACACACATATGTCGCACCCACTCCTGTGGTTACCGTATTGCCACTGTGGCGTGGATATCCTTCTACGTGGCCACACCTATCTGTACTGGGTGTGTAGCTGGTACATAGGCACCCATTGTACCTCTGAACTCAAGACATCTACACACATTCAAGGGTACACCACCCCATTTAGGGTGTACCTTACACAACAGCTACAGCTTTACATGCCACAACATTAACACGCCATGACGTTTGCTGAGCTCCTTCAGTTTAAATATGCGGCTGCACTATGGACACCACATCTGTACACATTTGCATACTACATACTCAGGGGTGACCTCTGCCGATCAGACAGGGCCCATGTCCACAACATTATTAATGGATATACTCCTCATACACGACATAAGCAGAGGCCACTGTGAGCAACATGCTCATTGATATGTGCACACATGCCACAATGAGTGGGATGTGCTTGTGGGTTACATTCCCAAACCGGACACTCACCATGCTTTGGAACATAAGTCCTATGTACATCACGCAGGGACACTCAGTAGCACTGTTCATGTGATACCTCCCTTGGTGGTTGGGAGACACATGTAGGCCTGGGATCACTGCAGTGGCTGTACTGTGCAGAGGTGCAGGTGACACCTGGCTCTGCTGTTCACAGGACACTACCCTAGAGAGGTGCCAATAGTGTGAACACTGTAGTTGTGCTTACACATGGGCTTGCCAGACTGCATAGTACCCCACTATGCACCTGTGAAGCTATTACATGTCCTTTGTGCATGGTTACTTGGTAGCCCTTCCATTTAGATTAGCTATCATGCTATTACTATGTCCCATACCTACAGGCCATATGTATCCTGTTATTGTACATACCAATAGACGATACCTGTGGTATGCATGATATGCCTCTTATGCTGTGTAGAATATCTGTCATATCTACCTATAATACTATACATTACACATATTTCACATAGTATCCCATAATGCAAAGCATACTTGCACAGCGGGACCACCTTACATATGTCATTAATGTTATATGCCCATACACATGTGTGCTGTGACAGTATATCAACATATACTATCCCCTGCTATGTATGCTATGTATGTCGTTGTTGGACATACCCTACCACTGACGGCAGGTTGTATGGAATTGTTCTGTTTAACGCCCTCATGTAGCATCCCTTGTGGTGTCTGTGCTGTGTACCTTGTGTCCCACTGCTGGACGCACAGTTTCTACAAGCGTTAGTATGCTCAGCAAGACATCACTACATAAATACCTTTCCCCACTTTATGCATTGCGGACACGTTTAATTAATGCAAACCAGGCTATACATACAGTAAAACTAATTAATACAGATCATGCTATACATAACCTTACATATTGGGCATTCTACATACCTTGTTGTCGTTACGGCGTTTCGTTTCTATCTCTCTCACAGTGTTTCAACTGGTATTCGGTATGAGCATACGGTTTGAATGTCTGGCAAGTCATCCTTATATACGTCGATACCTGAAACATGTGGATTCATCCCGCCAATTGGTGTTCCTGAGTGACTAATTACTTGCATATCAGCTGTGCAGCTACTCCATTCGCCAATTACGCCGCGACAGTGGGGTATAACTGGATTCTCCACTTGGGCGTTGCCTATTTGCCCTACCTTCGGGGAGACGGTCTGTATTGTGTTTTGTTATGTGTAACTGCAACTGCTATGCATGGAGTTTGGATTCATGTCCCCCGTGGATTGTGTGTGACAGGTAGAGTATTTGTTTCAACATGTGGGTGTACCTGTCATCCCAACGTCTGATAACGGAGTATTGCAAACAAAACCTGTAACATGGCTGTTTGTTCCATTATACAACGCCAGTAATTTTGCATGACGCCTTTAATTGTGTCTTTCACACGGTATGTTGAGGGTTCTGCAGATGTAATTGACTGACTGGGTGTTTGTGCTGCTATTACAGTCTGTATTGCTTTAGTTTCTAGTGTGGGGGATGTCAGTGGGTGTACGTAACATATACAGGTTTGTGGGCCTTGCATTTCTACATAATCCGTATATATGTGTGTGGGCTCCGTCCCTAATTAGAGAGCTAACAGTTAGTAGACTTATGTTACAGGATTGTACGTTGGGCCATTGTTAATTGGTTTCTATATCGTCTGCAGGTGAGCTTGCTACTTGTATACCTCCGTAATTGCAGCGATATATCAAGGGATATGTGTAAGTGACAGCTATCCCTTGTATTTCTGTCCCAGATATTTGCAGTCATTGTGGTTGTGTTGTTAAAAGAGCCTGTTTGCCATGGGTTGCCACCTTTTCATATGGTCATTGTTGGACACTTGCGGGACACAAAGCGGTGTTTACAGGCCAACATGTAGCCATGGTCAGTACACGGGTTAGCACATACTTTTATCCTCACTACATACCTATTGTTGTGTGACTTTGGCTACTTATCATATTGCATGTAACATTTACGTTTCTTACATACAGGCATAACTATTAAATACAACTGTTACATTATATATGGGACATATTAATGTCGTACCATCTCGGACATTTGCCCTTTGTACTGTTTTATGTCAGGACACACCTGCCCAGGGTGGGGCTGTCCCTCCTACTGTGGGACAGGTAGTAACCGTATGCCTACGGCTAGCTATACCCACACCTACCGTACTGATCTGCCTCTGACTTGGCACTAACAAACACATGTTGCGGATACACACACACATTACAGTCACACAGAGACGCACACGGCACCCTCAACGCACACTTACACAGACTACGGCACTCACAGACACAGTTGAACACAGTACCTACGTGGACCGCAACACTGGCAGCGGTGACTAACTGTCCCTTCATATCATCATACTATTACTCGCGGATGTACTGTTCCAGTACTGTGTTCTATCGGTCTTTCAGCCTCGTGGTTACGCATGTCGGTATGTTACACATTCCATGGTTGGCGGTATCCTATTTATTTGTACCTCCAAGGTGTTATGAATGTCGTTGAACTATCTATTATATTTGCAGATATCGCTGAATCCATCTATATCACCATATATCCCTCTATTGCCCTTTCTATCTGTATTATATATATGCATATGTGTACACATATATATATATATATATATATATATATATCTGGCGGGGAACGTGACAGGCACACAGCACCACCATATGCTGTAAGGCTCATGTACTGTTCAGGTGTTGGCATTCCGTGTTCCACTGGCTGTTGTGTTTACAATGCTTGAGGGCTGCCTATGTAGGAGTCACACATTGGGCCACCTATATATTACAATTTACAGGTGGTCATGTTTGTGTGCCATCCATTTTACTGTGTGTGCAGGTGGAGAGGTGTCAGTCTGTAGGGGCCTACACTGTCAGAGTATGTGCTATACGTTCCCTCTTTGCCAAGGCGTAGGCATATTGGGCACGCCTCCGTCTGCCTACTGGGGCTGGCACAGTGTGTTCATGGTCTGAATCCCTCTGTGCCTGTAATGGCCTTGGCAATTGCGGTGGGCTATGAGGGCCTTCACCATTTTGTCCCTGCTGCAGCTGCTTCCGCAGGATCATATTATGTAGCATGGCACATACTATGACGATGTGGGCACACGTGCCTGGAGAGTACTGCAAGGCTCCACCAGATGTATCCAAGCACCGGAACCGTGATTTCAGCATCCCGAACACATGCTGTATGATGATTCTGGTTTGTGCGTGTGCCTCATTATGGCGTTCTTGCATGGGTGTGTGTGCATTTCTGATGGGAGTCATCATCCACGGCTCCAGTGCATAGCCAGCATCCCCCACGAGATGGCCATGTAGGATGTCCCCCCTGACAAATACCTGATACAGCTGTGAGGCATGCCAGATATGGGAGTCATGGTAGCTTCCAGGGCTGCCAGCACACACATCCATGATAATGCCCTGGGCATTGCACACGACCTGGCAGTTGATGGAGTGGAATCCCTTGCGGCTTATGTAGTGCCTACCCTGCTCACCGGGTGGTGACTTGATTTGTATGTGCATGCAGTCTATCGCACCCAGTACCTCCGGGTATTGTGCCACATGGTGGAAGTGGCGCATATTGCTGGCCAACTCCTCCTGAGTTCTGGGGAAGTATATCTGCTCATTGGCATGTGGTAACATGGCATCCAGGAACTGGTGTAGTACCCTGGATGCTGATGCCTGTGAGATACCCATTATATCTCCAGTTGGCCTTTGAAAGGTACCTGTGGCCAGTATTCGCAGGCTTACATATACCTTCGCGTCCACTGGGATGGGTTCCCCTCTGTTGTTTCTGGTTCTCAGGCGTGGCCGGCACAGCTCCACTATTTGCTGTAAGATGTCCCTGTCCACCATGTAACGCTCTACTATCTCCAGGTCATGTAGCCCCTGGTAGGTTACCCTTGGTCTGAACACTCTCCTTCTCCTCCGAGGCCTGCGGTGGTTGTCGATATCATCCTCCACAACACCGTCAGTCTCTAACACATGCTGATGAATCACAGCTATGACAGCTCCCAACATGTACATTTTAAAAGTTCCCCGTGTGTTTATACCTATGGTGCGGTGTTTGGGAATACACAGGTGTGTGTTGGGTGCTTTCACACTTTATACTATTGTGCTGTGAACACCGATGATGTCATAGGGTGTGTATGTACGATCATAGCTACAGGTTATCTTATGTGTTTTACTGCCGGAACTACTATTGTGGTGCCTTTGGTGTTGAATTACATTTGCCTGCCGTGGATTACCTCTTGACCTTCCCTTTACATTTCTGCACATTGCACCTACCATTTTCTGGCATGCATCCTGCAGCCTACTTTCATTTGTACTGTCCTGGACCTGGCGTATCTTGCATTATGTGTGCTACTGCCGGTCTGCTGTCGGTTTGCTTTGCTCTGCTGTGTCAGGTCTCCTGTCTTTGCAATCCAATACCTCCCCTCCTTTCTTTGCATTCCAATGCCTCCCCTATCCTGTTTTGCAGGTTTCTGCAAGCAGACTTGTCAGCTGCCGTCGATTGGCCTTCGTGGGTTGATTGGTGTTGATTGCTCATTAGTACTCCAATTACCCTACTTCCGCATTTCCTTCTTTTCTTCCCCTGACCTTCCTGTTTCTGCTATTGTTTGTGGCGCGTGCATCTGATTACTGGGTTTCGGGCACGTTTTCATCCTCGTACACATGCGCTTTTGGGCACCATGTGTGCTCTCAGCTAAACGATTCCTCCCCACCCCTGTCCTGCAGCTTTGCTTAGCAACGGACAGGCCAGATTTGCAATGCTCCAATGTGCTTACTGCTACGGTGGCACACCCCTCTGCTGATGTCATGTATCTCCTCTGAGCCACTCCTCGGTGTTATACCGCTGCGCCATATGATACAACCTTCATCTGGCGGGACATTTGCGATTCAGTATTATCTGCCTCATTTGCATGGCATTGACTACTAATTCATAGTTACCGCGCCGAACACTATCGCAGGCCCTTAGCAACCCTTGCACCTTGGTTGTGGTGTTCCATGCCTACCATTGTGTATTATGCTGTAAACCTGATTTCTATTATGTTGCGATTTTATGACATTTTTATATTATTTCTTTATGTTACAGCTTTCGCACACATGCCCTGCGGTTGTGCTGTGCGTTACTGTGGACATGACATTAAATGTTGTTATTTACGTGTTGTGCATCTTTTCTTATGCCATTGGCTGTGTATTTTGCCATTGGCATATGTTAACGTTGTGATACCTGGGTCTGGCCCTCTTCCATAGCTCCGATGTTCTGTTTGGGAAAATGTAAACCGTGTTTTTTGGTTTACATTTCCGTGGGCTTACGCTATGCCTGCACCCCTTCATGAATCGCTATAGGCCTTCATTTGCATGGTGCAACACTGCACATGGGGTGATTAGCATACCTATGCCGGGGGCTGCACAGTTCTGGCATACGCCGGTAGTGCACATGGAATTGGATCGTACCTGAATCGCTCGGCGGCCATATTTGGCATTATACCGCCTACGCTATGCCTGCACCTGGCGCAAGCTTCATGAATCCTGGGGAATATAGAAACCAAAAAGAAAGTATCTGATTTAGAAGGAATACTAGAAGCTTTTAGGCTATTTTTTCATAAACTTAATAATCAAAATGAGAAAACAGAAACACATTCAGCATTGAAAGCTTTTCTCAAAAACAATGTTAAAGTTAGGTTATTAGAGGAGCAGGTACAACTAATAGATAAACAAATAACAATGACAGAACTTAAAGCTGAAGTAAATAAGCTAAAATTAAACAAAGCTCCAGGTATAGATAATATCACCCCAGAAATGTTTAAATTACTATCAAATGAGGCTTTGCTGTTGTTATTGAATGTCTTTACATCAGTTAAAATGGTAAAGACATTCCTCCTTCTTGGAAGTACACATTAATATCACCAATTCTGAAACAAAATAAAGATCCCAGTGAATGTTCATCATACAGACCCATTTCACTTCTTAATATAGATTATAAAATTTTTATGGCAATACATGCTGCTCGAATAAAACAATTACTACCACTTTTGATAGAGGAGGATCAAACAGGTTTTATAAAAGATAGGAACACTTATGACAACATTAAAAGAATTCTTTCCTTAATTGATTATATAAATGTCACAAAAAACAAAATGAATGCTATTAGCTTAGACATAAATAGCGCATTTGATTCAGTGAACTGGGATTATCTGTGGTTAGTTTTAGAAGAATATGCCTTCTCAAACAACTTCACTTTGTTAATAAAATCATTATATGAAAAATCATTGGCTTATATAAAACTGGGATCTTGCCTGTCTAAATCTATTAAAATAACTAAGGGCACAAAACAAGGCTGCCCTCTTTCTCCATTACTGTTTGCGCTAGTCATTGAACCCTTAGCAAATAATATACGTATGGATAAAAATATTGAAGGAATACAACTAGACAACAGCCTAGAGCTTAAAATTCAACTTTTGCTGATGATATTTTAATTACCTTAAAAATAATAATAGCAGTTTAAAAGCATTATGGGACTCAATTCAAAACTTTCAAAACTTTTCAAGTCTTAAATTTAATGAGAACAAAACAAATGTATTGCTTATAAATACTAATAAAAAGATCTAAATAAAAATACCATAAATATATCTCTACCGATAATATAATTAAATACTTGGGAATTATAATAACTAACAACCTAGATACTACAATTGAAACAAATTATAAAGAGACCTTAAATAATATTAAAATCTAATACAAAGATGGAATAAATTCTTCTTTTCAATGGAAGAAAGGCTTTATATAATTAAAATGATCATATTTCCAAAAATTCTTTATGTCATACAAGCTTGTTCTTTGCCACCAGCTAAATCGCACCTAAAACAATTAAATGATTTAATGGTAAGATTCCTATGGTATCCAAAAAAACCAAGGATAGCTATGAAGTATCATCTAGATGATTGGGATATAGGTGGCATAGGTTTACCAGACATAGAAATATATTTGCATTCATCCATTATTAAAACAATATCATTATGGCTAAATACAAAATATACATCAAAATGGAAGCTAGTTCATGAGAGAATCTGGTTAAAATCAGGATTTGTAGTAGCAAAAAAGTATACAGATTTCATACCAAACAATTTTCTACGGCTGATGAAGGAATATATGATGATACATAAGAATAAAAATATAAGTTCCAAATACATTACTTATACAATAAAATTTTCCAAAATCTTATTAATAGCAATCCTGATATTAAAGCATGGTCATTTCTTTTATATCCAGTAGCGTACACACAAGGTAATATAATAACATTTAATATGGAAGTAGTCAACATGCTTAAAGAAAAGGGATTAATATATTGGCATCAATTGCTAAACTCTGGAAAACCTCTGACAATAGACCAGATTAAACAGAAATTAAATATGGAAGATAGTTCGTGGTTACATGTACAAGAATTAAGACAGTATATATTAAGCAAACAAGAAACAATGCAACCATAAATAAGACAAAATGTTCCTAACCTTATAGAACATATAATATTACTAACGAATCAACCCATTACTGGAAAGGGATACTTATCATCTATTTATAAAACAAACAAAAAAATAAAAATGCATAATAATGACAAAATATGGAATTATTATAGATCAGTTAATGGACATGTGCCAAATAACAGAGATAAAAAACTAATTCTTCTCTCTCCAAAGCAGACATCACTTTCATTACATTGGAGACTTTTTACATGGCAATTCATACACAGATCTTATGTAACCCCTCATAAAATGGAACTTATGTTTAAGAAAAATATTGACTGCTGGAGATTTCCAAATCTATTATTTTGTTTAATGCACCTGTACCTGACTGTGTGCCAAGAACAAAATATGTAATCTTATGGACTCTCCTAGATATTGCAAGGAAGAACATTACATCAAACTGGAAATCCAAAGCTTCTCCAACTTTTAAGCAATTCATGAATATGGTGTCAGCAGTATCGCAATTGGAAATGAACACTATTAAAGGAAAAACTGAAAGAATTACATCATTATACGTAGCATGGCAAAAAGTAACTGAAATACTGGAGAATAATGACTGCAGCAGATTATAATCAGGAAACAATTGTATAGAAAGTCAATTATATGTCAACAATAGACACCCTTGTAAATACTTTATTTTGGTTTTAATGTTTGATATCTGTTTAGAGGTTTTAGCCTACCTTTTTAAATATTTTGTAAATACTTCATTGTCATAAATAACCTGCATTCATGTTTTCTTGTTTTTGGAAATGAATAAAAATATTTAAAAAAAAAAAAAAAAGCCATTAACTGAACTTTAATGGTTGATGAACTAGCTCCTTCTTAAACAGATGGGATAAAAATTCAAGAATGCTATGCATGGGGGCTGAAAAGGGATAGGTATTATTTAAATGAGCAAAGTGAACAAACCTCTTCCATTTGCTGGAATAGAGCTTTCCAGTAGAAGGCTTATGGGAAGATAAAAGTATTTCATGAACAGGTGAAGAGAACACAGGTTGTCTGGCTATTAATGGAACTGGAGAAGCCAGGCAGTTAGCCTGAGGTTGGTTATGTTTGGATGAATTATGCCTGTCAGGTGAGACAGGAGTTCTGCAGTTGGATCCAGAATTCAAGGTTGGTGAAGCAACTGAGACCAAAGGAAGGGGAACCAAATGTGTCGAGGCCAGTAAGGTGCAAAGAGGATGACTTTGCTCTTTAAGATGGCAGCTTTCTGAAGGAATTTCAGCATTAGCAGTATGGGTGGAAAAGCGTAGAGTAGACCAGGGGGCTAATCATGAAGTAGAGCATCTCTCGGTGATTCCCCCTGTGGCGGGATTAGGCAAAGTAGCTGCTACATTTGTTGTTTAGAGGGGAGACAAAAAGATCACAGCAAGGCTGGCCCCATTGATGGAAAATTATTTCTGTGTTCTTTTTGAGCGAGCATTCGTGAGGTAGAAGAATGCACCTGCTCAGTTTTGTCTGCTATCACACTGGATTTCCCCAGAATGGGCATTACTGAGAGAACGCAACTGGATAAGAGCACCCATTGCCACATTCTGTGAGCTTCTCGACACAAAGGGTAAGGATCTGATCCCTCCCTACTTTTTGATGTACCAAACTACTGACACATTGTCTAATTGAATTGCAATAGTCCCCAAATGGAGAGCATTCTGCAAGGCTTGCAATGCTAAAACCATGGCTGTCATTTCTAGGACACTGATGTGCAAGTTGGTCTCTTCAGGGGACCAAATCCCTTGGACTGTTTTCCTCAGAAAATGTCCCCCCACCCACCCTAGCTGGGAAGTGTCCATGGTCACTATGGCCTTGAGCTGAGGAGGAATAAACGGACAGCCTTGTAGAACCTGATTGGATCAAATCCACCACCTGAGATAGAGCTTTCTGCCATGTCTGAGTGATTCGTATCTGTTAAGACATGGGCTGGTAAAGTATTGACCACTGTGTGGCTAGCATCCACTGAAGAATCCTCATGTAAAATCTGGCTAAAGGTACTAATGTTATTGCCGCTGCCCTTGAACCAGGAGCTTGAAGAACCAGATGGGCTGAAATCTTTATATTGTAGATTATCTTTCTGACCTGTGAATACATGGTCTGAACTCTTGAGGGTGGTAGTGAAGCTATGGTTGACTTTGTGTTGAGTATTACTAATATGAATTCTAAACTCTGAACTGGTTTTAGTTGAGACTTTGTAGTTTATGGTTATCCTCAGAAGAAAGCAAGTCTGGATAACCTCTTGCCCTTATCAGCTGATGCCTGGTTGGAGCAGAAATAAGCCAGTTGTCTAGATATGGAAACACCAGGAATCCTTGCAGTCTCAAGTGAGCTGCTCCTATTGCCATGCATTTGGTAAACACCCTGGGGGCTGTGGCGAGTCCAAAGGGCAAAGCTCTCAACTGGTAATGGCTAGCTCTCAGCCAGAAGTGTAAATACCTTCTGGGCCATCTGTTCATCTTTATATGACAGTACCTAAAGGTTTATTAAGCACATCCAGTCATCCTTGCACAGAAATGGGAGAATGGACTGTACTGTGACAATTTAAAACTTGGTTTATTGAACTGACTTGTTTAAATTGGTGAGATCCAAAACTGGTCTCCAGCCCCCTGTTTCCTGTGTCACTAATAGAACCTTGAGTACGTTCCAGATCGTATCTGGTCTGGTGGGACCTCTTGGATGACTCTCTCTTCTAGCAGCATTTGAATTTGAATTGCTGCTTGTACCCTCTGAGTGGGTGGAACATCATGGATATTTCTTGAGTTTGGAAGAGGAAAGGAAAAGGGAATTATACAACCTGTAGAAATAATCCTCTGCACCCAAGTATCTTTTAAGTCTAGCCAGGCTCTGTAGTGCAGAGATAAATGTCCCCGACTGCCTCCAGAGCAGGGCAATCAGGCTTCTTTTCAGAACCACTAGTAGAGTCTCTCAAAGGAGGATTCTTTGAACCCCTGGTTTTGCAGGTCACCTCTGTCACATGGGCATCGTCCATGAGAGTTTCCTCATGTGTGTGTCTTGGAATGGACCCTGAGACTTTTAGAACTGACCGCCTCATTGATTTATGGAAAAAGATCTTTGAGGGTTCAGAAAAATGTACAACCATGGCAGATAGGGTCTCTCCATCCTTTTCACACCTGAATAGTGTGTCCTTCACATTGGGGACAAAGATGCCAACAAAGGGAGCACTGATGAACGACGACTTGAAGGGCTCTGCAAAAATCACACAAGCACATCCAGACATGACGTTTAATGGAAATGTCTGAACCCGCTGCCCTTGAGGTTCCTTCTGCTACTTGCAAAACCAACCTCATGGAGAAATTAGAAATGGATTGCAGGGTAGCCAACTGAGAATCCACAGATGGCTGAACTTCTTGAGAAACAGCTCCTGACAGGGTATTTGACAACTCCTTAATCAAATCCCTCTGAAGTCTTGTAAAGTATGCCAAATAATTCAGAGATCTTAAAGCGAAGGTCACTGAAGCATAGACATGCTTTGCAAATCTGTCCATCACCCGTGACTCTCTGTTGGGGAGATGGACAGTGGAACTCTCCTTGGCAAGTTTCTTTTTGGTGGCCACTGCTATGAACATGGTATCAACAGGCACCACTTTTCCTCAAAACTGCTGGTCTATGGATGATGCCATAATCTTATCTGATCTCCAAGGTATAGGTTCAATGGTGTCAGTTTCCTTCCATGCCCACTGAGAGATCAACTCAATAAGCTCAGTGGCGGGTGGACTCACACAGGAGGTAGATGAGCCAGTACCGAAAGCCTCCAAGAATATGGACTCCTCAGACAAAGGGTGGCTGGGTATCCAGCCACCTCTCTAAGAATTTCAAGGATGTCTCCAAATGAGACATCTTCAGGAGGTGACCGTTGGGACCCTTCACCTTCATTGAAATCTGTATCTTCTGTGACGGACTCCTCTGGTTAGTCTTGGGTGCTTCCTCTTGCACTTCATCTTCTTAAGGACCTCCTCTGTGAGATGATCTGGACAGTTGTCAGAAGATGAAATCAACATTCCTTGTGGGGAAGCCTGGGGTCTTGGTACTGGGTGTCCATGTGGAAAGATGTGATGAGGCTCTGAACACTGATGCATCAGGGTTGAAGATCTATGATCCAAGGGCGTTCTGTCAAGGCAGAGAAAGCTCTTCACAACCTAGAAAGCAGATCACCCTGGAGAAAGGGAAGTCCTCTGATCCAATAAGACAAGCTTCTGGACTGTGGCTCTCCTATGCTCCGAAGGCAAAATGACTGAGGTGGAAGCTGGAGTTGAGCCATCCAATGCCAAGAATCCAAGGTGCACAGATAGCTCCAAAAACCCTGGAGTTGACTGTAACACCTCAGATCTGACAAGGAAGGTTTGGCTTCAAGAGGTTTCTGGATCCAGTGGAATCGGAGTGCTCAGAGTAAGCTTAGGATCAGAGGCTACAGCAATCCTCGGAGCCTGATGGATTCGGGCAGCTAGGATCCACAGACTCTGAGAACACTGAAGGAGTCAGAGGAAGAAGTTGTAGTGGGGGTGCAACAGAAAAACAGACCTTCTGACCCAGAGGTGACACCCCATCTGACCCTGTGCCGAGAGCATCTTCCTCACCACTCTTTCCACATCTTCCTCTGTAAGACTTCTGGAAGGATGAGTGGAAAACAGCGAAGGAGACCTGGATCTGTCTAGAAATAGGGAAGGTACCCTCGAGGGTACAGGATCCACCGACAGTGAACACAGTCTCCTTAGTAAAATAATAGGAGTTGAAGTAGAAGTACAATCCACAGTTGGATCTGACTTAGTGCTGGATTTGAGAAGGATGGATCAGATAATTTTGTCTCCTCGGATCCAAAGGAGTCGGATCAGACATTTTCAGCTTCTTCAGATCTAAGGGAGAAGTCGGACCTTTGTGAGACCTCTTCTTTGAGGACTCTGAAGCAGAGGAGGAGGAACACGGCTTCCGGGATGAGGGCTTTGCTTTAGTCTTGGTTTTCAGAAATTTCTGGATATAGCCTCTCCAAAATATGATGGCAAAAAGGCTTTAAGAATTAGTTTATTCTTGCATTCAACTAGCGCACTGGGGTTAAACGCATGGCAAACAGAACAATCTTCTTGCAAGTGAAGTGGTCCTAAACAATATACACAAACTCTGGGCATCTGGCAATGGGAGCTTATGCCCACACTTAGTACATTTTTTAAAGCCTGCTGAAGCTTTATCCGCCATACTGTCACTCCAATAAAAATCAAGAAAGGGAAAAAATGTAACCATTTCTACTGCTACTTTTTTTTATATAACAGAGACAAAGGGCAAATAACTGCTACCAACAATGGTATTAGAGAAACTACATAAAGTGTAGTACTAACAATAGTATCAACAGGTACATGATTACAAGAAAAGAAAGGAAACAAGTCAAAAAGGAATGCAATAGGTAAAGGTAAGACAATCTAAATAGAGAAGGGAGAATTAAGTAAATAAGTGAATTTTTTATAAACTTCTCTAAATATCGCTAGAGTATTGGAAACCAAGTCTTTCATGGAAAAGTGGCAAATGAGATCTGAGATAATTGAGGTTGGTGCATTGTGGGTAAGGAGATGCTCAAGAGTTCTTGGTTACCATGAACTTTAGCAATGGCCAAGTCAGATCTGAGGGATTGGATCCAAACCCCAGCTGAGGATAGAATGAAAATTGACATCAGATTTAATATTTTGTTTTGACTAATGACTGAAGAAAAATAGTGTTGATGTTAGAAACTCATGCAAAAAGATTTTCTTGCTTTGTGCTACATCATTATGGTAGTGAAAGGAGGTGGTGATGGACACAAAGGGAGGAATCAGGCAGCTCTGTTGACAATGTTGTCTTAAACCTCCAAAATACTGATATTTATGAGTGGTTCCATGTGATTTGTGATCTTTAAACTGTTTGGTTGCTACATCTTATGGAAGAAGTCTTTGTATAATAAAGGTGAAAGTGGTTAATATATAGGACTATGACCGTCTCTCTGAGATATGGATGCTGAGAAATTTAACTTGACCAAAACTTGGCATGCATGTTGAGTACAGATAAAGGGCTATGACTGATGAAGCAGGACCATAATGTATAGTACACAGAGCTTTATCTGTTCCTTGTACTACCAGTTACAAGAATATGAGAATGGCCAGCTTTCAAAGCCTTTGAAACTCAGTAAATCACTTGGCCTTGTCAAACAGCAGGCAAAAACAAAGTCTACTATTCTCAAGAAAGTGTTTTAAAAGACATTTCATTCTGCCCAATTGTGTTTATAAGTGTGGCTGGGTGAGTATAAATGAAAGTTCTGCACTTACAGTGATATATTTTTTTTGTCTGTTTTTTGTCCGGTTCAATGTATGGGTTGTTGGTGGATCCAACGGGATTTGACCTCAGCACCAGTTTCGAAGCTTCAATGGCTCCAGGGCACTGACTCCTAATCTAACCATAATTCCCTGAACTCCACCCTAGTGCCTCAGAGATCAAGTTTGATCCCTACATTGCAAATAAACCAATTAAGACCACATATTAACAAACAGAAATCCAAAAACAGAGAAGGAGATGGGGAAACAAGGTGTACAGTAGTAACCACCAGGTCATCTCGAAGCCGTGTCAATGTGGTTTGGAGTATGAGGAACACAGTGATGTTGAACCAGACAAAAATCAGACAACATAGATGTACTTTTACTGTAAGTGCACAACTTTTGTATTCAATGCTATTTTCATCTGATTCAACATATAGGACTGATTCCCAAATTATCTTTCGGGGTCGCATCAAGGAACGACATTCCTGAGAAAGGTTCCACCAAAGAAAAAGTGAGATCAGGACCGTACATCCAGTTTATGAGACACCAAGGTGTGAACTGTGGACCAGGTTGCTGCTGCACAAACGTCATTGATGGGAAGTCTCTCTGAAAAAGGCAGTGAGGTTGCTATTGACCTTGTTGAATGAGCTTTTGGTTAGGATTGTAAAGACAAACCCTTCTTGCTACAGACAAAGGAAATGCAGTCTGTAAACCATCGTAAGAATTTAAGTTTGGCAAAAGATCTACCCAGGTTTGGTTTTGAGAAATGAAATAAAAAGCTGATCAGTCTTCCTGAGTTGTTTTGTCTGATGAAGACAGTACCCAAGTTGATGAACATCTAGCATGTGCAAGGTGCATTACCCTTTGTTTGTGAATACACTTGTCTATAGACTGATTTTAGTTGGTCTTGGATGCCACCTCTGGAAAGAAAGATGCATTAGTTCTGAGAGAAAGCCTGTCCTTATGGAAAATCAAATAGGGAAATTTGCATGAGTTTGCCTGTAATTCCAAAATCCACCTGGTTGAAGTGACCGCCACTAGAAACATTGTTTTTCAAGTTAGGTATTTAACTTTCTCAGTGGCCACAGGTTCAAAGGGGGGGGTTGTGTCAGCATTTGGAGCATGATGGTAATATCCAAACAGGGGAACTGCATCTGTAATGGGAAGACATAAAAGAAATGTCCCTCTCAAAAAGCTGTACAAATCTTCAAAGAAGCTATGGAAGTCTCACTGTGTCCAATATGAAAATTCAAAATTGTGGCCATTTGAACTTTTCTGATGGAATAACTAGAACCTTTGTATAAAAAAAAAAAAAAAAAAAAGTTCAGACAAGGATTCCAAGATGGATGGGATGGGTGCAGAAAACAATTCCAAACTCTTGGACACTGCCCAAATAAAAAAAATATTTCCCATTTGCTGTGCTATACCTTTTAAGTAGCTGGTTTCTTGGAAGCCAATATAATCTTAACCATAGTGGGAAACCTGGCATGTAAAGCTACAATCAAAACTGGAGAAACCAAGCAGTTAGCTTCATGGTGCTCTGGTCCAGAAGAGGCAATTCAGATGCACAAAACAGATGATTGAAACACTGATCCAGCATCCAAGGGGGATGCACTGGTAAGAGGCCACAGGAAGGGGAACTATGTAACTTGGGGCCTGAAAGGGACAATGAGGATTACTTTGGCCTTGCACTGTCTGCCTTTCTGAATGAAGTTGCTCATGTGCGGTGCTGATGAAAAGGCATAAAGGAGGCCTGAATGACAACTATGGACCACAGCATCCCTCGGTGATTGCGGGATCAGGGCAAAGTAACTACTACACTGGTTGCTGAGGTAGGAGGCAAATAGGTCCCAGCAAGATGGACCCCAGTGATGAAAAAATAAAGTTGCCACTGTTGGATTGAGGAACCACTCATGAGGAGTTTGGATAGTCTTGTTCAATTTGTTCAGCAGAGCAATGGAAACCCCAGGATGTCCATTGCTAACACACAGCAGTGTGAAGACATCTCACACTGCCAAATTCTCATGGCCTCTTGACAAAGGGTTAAGAACTGGTTCCTCCTTGTTTGTTGATGTACCATATGACTGCCATGTTGTCTGTCTGTATGGAAATCCCACACTTGGTGAGAACATCCTGGAATGCCTATAACACTAGGAGGAAAGTACAGTTGTGTACACTTACCATAAATGTAGTTGTTTGAGTGGATTCACTGTTACAGTCATCACATTTGGGTTATCTGCCTGCAGGTAGCCCTCAGTTGGCCCAAATACCAGAGACTCAGTATTTCTGCGTCGGATGCTGTCGCTCCAGGACTGACATCAGGTCGTCAGGGGTATAAAAACAGGCAGCCAATGCTATTACATCAGTTTTTATTGCCCCAAATGTTAAGAGTCCCCCAAATAGGGAGCTAGGTTATGGTGGGGAAAACACCACCAGTAAAAATTAAATACCAATACCCCAGAAGGGGATAGTAATAGCCATAGATAGGAGATAGAGATACAGAAAATCAAGGGTTGGAGGGAGGGAAACCAGGACTGCAACACTGAATACACTCGAACATCTACATTTATGGTAAGTGTACACAACTGTACTATGTTCTTCATGTTTCACTGTTGCAATCATCACACTTGGGTGGATTCCCAAAGCTGAGGAAGGGTGGAGGCAGTCAAGAAGAGTTAGGGCTGGCTAGTATGCCTTACAGGGCTGCTGTAGCAAATCTTGCCCTGGATTTGGAAAAGATAGGCAGGTGGTAATGCTTGGTGAAGGTAGGTACAGAACTTCAGGTAGCAGCGTCCAGGATATCCCTGGTAGGGACTCCCCTGAGAAATGCTGTAGAGGTAGATGTTGCCCTAGTGGAATGTGTTCTGACCCCCCCTGAGGGGTTGGTTTCCCATGGTGCTTGTAGCAGAAATGGATGCAGTGTGCTATCCATTTAGAAATAGTTTGCTTTGAAATGGCCTTGCCCTCTGCCCCTGTTGCAAAGCTTACTAGTAACTGGTCAGATTTTCTGAAAGGCTTAGTCCTATCAAGGTAGAATCTGAGCTGTCTGTGCACATCCAAGGAGTGCAGGATCCTTTCCCCTTTATTTTGAGGATTAGGGAAGAAGGTTGGCAAATGGATGGATTGATTGAGAGCCACACTGGACACCACTTTAGGCATAAAGGAAGGGTTAGTCCTGAGGGAAATCCTGTCAGCATGGAAAATAATGAAGGGTTCCACAGCATACCCTGAAACTGTAGTGCTTGTAACTCAGACACTCTTCTAGCTGAAGTAACGGCTAGAAGCAAGGCTGTTTTCCAAGAGAGGAATTTTAACTCTGCTGATGCAGCAGGTTCAAAGTGGGGAAGCATGAGCTTTTCCAACACAAATTTAAGGTCCCAAGCAGGGGTGGGTGCTCTCCTTGGTGGCCTTAAGTTTTCCCCTCTCAGGAGCTGTTTGATAAGAGGGTGCAAGAAGAGAGGTGGCTCAGTGTTGTAATGAGCAGAAATGGATGAGGCATGTATATTAATGGAGGAGAAGGACAGGCCTTTGTGGAGTAGATCTTCTAAGTAATCCAAGAAAAGTGTTGTGTCCTCTCCTTTAGATTTAATCCATGAGCAGAACCTTTTCCACTTATCAGCATAGGATTTTCTTGTACTGGGTCATCTGGCTTCAAGAATGACATCTAGCACCTGTTTGTTTAAGGTCACTGGGGAGAATTCAAGGAATAAGCCAGGCTGCAAGATTTAGGGTTTTCATTTCTGGATGCAGAATCTTTCCCTCCTGCTGAGAAAGGAGGGTTGGATTCTGGTGTAGGTGCCAGGGTGGCACCAATGTCAGGCTGCGCAGGAGTGGGTACCAGTGCTGGCGTGGCCAGTCCAGGGCAATCAGAATTGTCCTTGTTCTGTCCTGTTTTATTTTGAGTAATGCTCTTGAAAGGAGGGGCAGAGGGGGAAGGCATAGATTGAGAGATTTACCCACTGAAAAGATAGGGCATCCACTTTCCAGGTCCTGCTGTGAGGATTCCTGGTGCAGAATTTGCTGAGATGGTGGTTGTAAGGGGAGGCAAAGAGATCCACCTCTGGGGTCCCACATTTCTGAATCAGAAGGTTGAAGGTGCTGTGCTCCAATTGTCACTCATGTGGGTCTAGGAGATTTCTGCTTAAGTCGTCTACCAATAAGTTATGTTTGCCTGGCTGGAATTGAGATTGCAGGTGGACTTGAATGTCCAAGGCCATGTTCCACAGGGCCATTGCTAGCCTGCAGAGTGGATAGGAATGGGTTCCCCCATGCTTGTTGATGTACCACATAACTGCGGTGTTGTCTTTTTATTAGCAGTTGTCCTGGAAAGATTAGGGATCTGAAAGCTGTCAGGGCATTCTATACAGCTAGCATCTCTTTTTGGTTGATGTGCAGATGAATTTGACTTGGGCTTCAGTGGCCCTGAATACATATTCTGTCCATGTGGGCCCCCCCAGGCATAGTCCAATGCCTCTGTAGTTAGGGTCTGGGTGGCTTGGGGTTGAGTAAATGGCAGTCCCTTGTTGTGGTTGCATGCTTCTGCCCACCAGAGGAACTTTGTCCTTAGACAGGGTATGATAGGAATGACTTTTTCCAGGTTCTGAGAATGTTGGCACCAAAGACTTTTTAAGTACCATTGGAGTTTCCTCATATGCAGTCTTGCATATGGAATCAGCAGTATACATGAAGCCATGAACCCTAGGGCTTGCAGTATTTTTCCTGCAGATAGCTGGGTTCTGGTGGCCATTTGTTTGAAGTAGTCTGTCAGATATACTTGTTTTTCTGAAGTGAGGAATGCCATCTGGGAAGTTCTGTCCAAGCTTGCTCCCAGGAATACAATCTTTTGACTGGGTACCAGTTTTGATTTCTTTTCATTGATGGTGTACCCCAAGGAAGTGAGAACTTTTCACAAATGTCAGGTGCTGCAGCAGCAATTCCTGACTGTCTGCCTGAATCAGGTAGTTGTCCAAGTACGGGTAAATTTGAATATTTCTCTGCCTGCAGTATGCAATGGCTAGAGTCAGGCATTTTGTGAATACTCTGGGCGCAGTAGATAAGCCAAAGGGAAGTGCAGAGAACTGATAATGCATAGACCCTGCCCTGAAATGTAGATACTTCCTGCATGATTCCCTTATGGGGATATGCAAATAGGCTTCTTTTAAGTCTAGGGGGACTAACCAGGCATCCTTGGCTAGCATAGGAAGAAGCTGTTGCAGGGTAAGCATTTTGAATTTTGGTACCACCAGGAAGGTGTTGAGAATGGAAAGAACCAGGGATGGGCACCAAGAGTCTACTGGAACAGGCTGAATAGCTCTGATATTGAGCAGGGAAAAGTACTTGATTTTGAGCCTCTGCCCACTGGTTTGGAGGAAGGTCTGGAAACCCGCTTGGGGTGGGCAGTGAATGGAAATAAAATTTGTACCCCTGGGATACAATGTTGAGGATCCACCGGTCCAGAGTGATGGAGATCCAGGTTTTTTCATGAAGGGCAAGTTTTCCCCCTAGGGGCACAAGCAATTGGGCAGGGCTGGAGAGTGGAGTAAAGAAGTCATTGTGAGCTTTTTCTGTAAGGAGGTGGCTTACCACTCCCTGCTTTAGGGGTGGGGCACTCCATTGCTTAGATCTCTGCATACCCTGAAACTGTAGTCTGGGTCATCTGTTTCCCCTGGGTCTGATTTGAGAAGACCTAGAGGGGGCTGGAAAGGACCAGTGTTTGGAAGAGCAATGCCTACTGAATCTAGGGGGGTGCACTTGTAAGAATTCTTTAACAGTCTGCATGGAATTAGCTTTTTCTTCCATCTTTTTAAGAACCTCTTCTGCTTTGGTGCCAAACAACAGTCCTTATTCAAAGGAGCATCTAGTAACTTTGATTTGATATGGTCTGGCAGGGTCTGCTCCTTCAGCCAAGCATGCCTTCTTAGTACAGAGCCAGTGACAACAGCCCAGCAAGATGCTTCTAGGGTGTCAAAGCCACACTGCAAAGTATGCTTGCTGACTTGGCTTGCAGAGTGCATAAGCTCCTGCAATTCTTTATTTTCTGCACAGTCTGAAAAGGTTGCCACTTTTTGTTTAATAAGTTCCATAATATGTTGCTGGTACTTCAGCATGTGAAACTGACAATTCAATGCCCTAATAGCAAGAGTTGCTTCTTACCCCATCTGTCCAAAGCTCTGGAATCCCTGTCCGAAGTAGCCTTGATACCTTTAGGCCCCTGGGAAATGATCTCTGGGTCAGCAGTAGGATTCTTGAAAAGAAATTTGTGAGTGTCAGGTACTCTGTAGTACCCGAATGGTTTCCTAGGGGCAGGAGGTAAAGTGTCAGGAGTAAGACTGTATTCCATAAAAACATCATCCACAACATCCAGGACAGGGGGTATTGCTAAGGGCCTGTGTTGAGGCAACTCTAGAAATTCTCTGAGTCTCTTTTTGGATTGAGGATGGTCTTGGTATTCCCAGTGGAAATGCTATCGTAAGGTATGCAAGGTTTCACCAAAAGAAAAATCCTCTGGAGGGGAGGCAGAGGGAATGGATTCCTCTCAAAATCCTCATGAGCAAATAAGAGCATGTCTTCATAATCAGAAATTTCAGAGTCATCGGACTCCTGGTCTGTAGAAGCTGAAGGGGACTGGACTCTTAGAAGGGGAAGGCTGACTTCCCCTAATCAGTGTAATAAGGTCTTCAGCCATTCTAAGCATTTGTTTTTCTAGCATGGGAGCAGGTGCATCTGATTTGGTCATCGGTTTTCTAGGTGTAGTGCATACTCTAGGCCTAAGAAACTTGGTAGTTTTGGTTAAAAAAAGAAGTCAGTTTGAGTTGAACATCAGTTGAGTGAATAACTGCCTCAGAAGCCGGTGCCTCAGCAGCTCCAGATCCATCCAAGGTAGAGACATCCGCAGATCCCATAGTTGATGAAGAGTCTTGCTGCATAACAGCCTCTGAATGGGTCTCAGTAGAGGCCTGCAAATCCACTGAAGCGGGCTCCAGGGGCTATGAAAGCACCTCACTGAGTACTGGCGGACTGGCAACTAGCTTAATGGAAGCGTTGTCAGCAGTTTTGGACCTATGTGGTCTTTCTCTGTCTTTATCTTTACGTTTTTTCAGAATATCAGTAGTCAGATGGCTTACTAAAGCCATTTCAGAATATGGAGATCGAGAGCGAAAGAATTTAGCGACAAAGAGAGCCCGACGATGAATGGTTCGGGCGTTAAATAATCACAAAACAGACAGCGAGGGACATTGTGGTCTGGGCCTAAACAGGTGACGCAGTAAGAATGAAAATCTTTGTGAGGTATTTGCTTTCCACAGGCAAGACAAATGTTAACTTTTTCTGACATCGGCTTTATAAGACTTCAGGATTATTAAATTCATAAATGAAAATTCAAGTAGCAGCTGACCGACACTTGCGAACTGCTTCTGTTTCGGGCTCCTCAGTAAGAAAGACTGATGTAATGGCATCGGCTGCCTGTTTTTATACCCCTGATGACCTGACATCAGTCCTAGAGTGACAGCATCTGATGCAGAAATACTAAGTCTCTAGTATTCGGGCCGACTGAGGGCTACCTGCAGGCAGATAACCCAAGTGTGACGACTGCAACAGTGAAACACAAAGAACATCTCCCTCATCATCAAGACACTGATGGAAAGACTGGCCTCTAATGTTGACCATGTGCCTTGGACCATCCTCCCTCCAAAATGTGCCCCTACCCAACACTAGAAGGGTGGAATCTGTGGTCACTACCACTACTGGCAGATGTGTGAAAAGGTAGTCTTTCAGTTGCTGAAGGAGAGGTTATCCACCAAGTGATGTTTCGCCTGCAAATCTAACAGTCAAATCTTTGCATGTAATGGGTGAAAGTTCTGGGACCACTGCAATGCTAGAGTCCATTGAAGCACTCTCATATAGTAGTGGGCCAGCAAAATCATAAGAATTGTGGATGACATTAGACCTAGTTGATGCAGAATTAACCTTGCTGGAAGAGAGGAATGATGAATCTCCTGCAAGGCCATTACACAAAGATGTAACTCTGTGGTAAGGAAGGCTGACAATCTGTAAAGTTGTGTTGAGGTGGCATCCTATGAATTCTATCTGTTGGGATGGTAACAGCTGACACTTGGAAAGGTTTACTGTTATACCCAAGTCCAGTAACAAATGGAGCAGAAGGGTTAAGTGATGTAATAACAGGTGTTCGGAGCAGCAGTTACGAGCCAATAGTTGAGATATAGGAAGACTTGGATCCCTAGTAGACACGCGAGCCATTACCATTGCCATTATCTCTGCTCATATTAACAGTCGTGGAGACCTGTTGAGCACATCCAATAATCATCCCTTAGCAGAGGCAATAAGGACTGAACTGTGACCATCTGGAATTTTGTCTGTTTCACAAAATGATTCAGGTGACAGAGATCCAAAATTAGTCTGAGATCCCATTTACTTTGGCACAAAAAAGAACCTTGAGGAGACTCTGGATTCTAACTCATCTTCTGGGACTGGTTGGATGACTTTTTTCTAGCAGATTGGAAGGTTCTACTATTGCTTCTGGTTTCCACTTACTGGGTGGAATGTCAGGAATGACCTTCTTCATAGGAGGAAGAGAAAAGGGAATAGAATAGCCTCCGGAATTTATCTTTAACACTAATGAATTTTTTTTTATGCTTCGCCAGCCTTCAAGGTGCAAGGGTAAATAACCACCAGACTGCTTTCAGAGTGCATCAGTTGGTCAACCCTTCAGAGGCACTGATAAGGCTTCTCAGTAAAAGGGCCATGGAAGCCCCGATTATACGGTCCACTTCTGCCTCTTGGGCAACATCCACTGGAGCTTCCTCCAACTCTGCCACATGGAGGTCAGTCAACAGGATAGTCATAAGAACTTTGACTTACAAACCACATCTTTTTACTAGGCCATCTTTAGGGGTGGAAAAATGGATGCCCAATGCACAGCCTTAATATCAGTCTGACTTCTGGTCAGCATGTCTAATGTTAGGTCCAAAAAAGTGTGGAGCCATCGTATGGGGCATTGATGGATATCTTAAAGCCTTTCATGTAAACACAAAGATGCATTCAGGCATGCCAGCATACAGCAAGACCTGTGCTTGCCACTCTGGCCGAACCATCAGCTGCCTTAGAAAGCAGTTGCTTGGCCATTAGATGTTAACTGTAGCATAGAAAGCTGGGACTCCACCTTCTTTTGAAGATCTATAGGTAATACTTTGGAGACAGAGTTCCTTAGTCAAGTCTCTCTGGAATCTGGTAACATGGGGCAAGTGATTCAGCAATACAAGTGCAAAGGTCACTGAGGTGTTAAGTTTGTTTACCAACTCTGTCCAATGCTCTAGACTCCCTGATTTGGGGATCAACTTTCCTCTGATGATTTCTTTTTGGTGGCCCCTTGCTCCAATGTTCCCTGTCCTTTGGAGTAGCTAAAATCCCATCCCACTTTTTGGGCATTGATGCCATGTTTGCTATGCCATGAGGTCAAGTGAGGGAATCAATGGTTGCTACCACCCAGAATGAAGTTCTGCCAGAACCAAAGACTTCCAGAAACATATTAGACTGGTGAGGAATCTGTGGGTGACCATCCCTTTCTGTTTCATGAGGTCAATGATTTCACCAAAGGTGACATTTTCCAAGGGGGTTTGGGGGGGACCCTTCACCTTCAAATCTTTATCTTCTGTAAAAGACTCAGGACAGGAGTCTATGTGCTTCTGTTTGAATGGAAATTCTTACGAACTGGTTCTGTTGGCAGGTCAGAGGGTTCAGAAACAGACTGGAAGCTAATGCAGCATGTGATTTCAGAAGACTGTTGTGTCAACTGCCCCTGTCTGGCAGGATAAGAGCAGCAGAATCTAGCTGGAGTTTAGGAGGATCCAAGCGGGATGAAAACACCTTCTCTTTGGGCAAGGTCAAGACCCTTTTAAAAGCATCAAGGGCTACTGTTGAACACAGGGTCTCCCATGATCTGAAGATGAAATAAAACCCCTCAGCACCAATGAGCCCCAGACAAGAGATGTCCAATGCTGAAGCCCTGAGGGGGATGGACTGCTTGAAAAATCTCGGCAAACCATACCCCCTTGGACCTTAGCACAGATGAATTGATTCAGTCTCTCTTCTTGATCCTAACTTACAGTCTAGAGAGAGGGAAGCTGCCAGTGTCAAAGTAGGTTGTATGCTAGGCTCTGACAAAGGGGCTCTGGTGTCAGGTGGATCCAGAGCCACCAGAACTGAAGGACAGAGGGCCAGGAAAGACAAGTGGACAGGTACAGTGTCCAATAGTTGGTACTTTCCCAGTGGACAGTACTAAAAGAACCCCAAGCTGGATTTGCATCCTCAGAAATGTTATCACCCTTTCAACGTCATGTTCTGTTAGACTCATAGATGATCGAACAGAAGATACCACCGACGATGGCCTTGAATGCCTTCTTGCCTGAAGGATTGCAGAATGCATTCTTACACTCCCTAGTCTTGGCAAGAAACAGTATTGAGGAGATGCAGGAAAAATCAGAGAAATGGGGGTCGAGAAAATGCAGGATGGATCTGAGAAACTGTCAGTTCCTACCTATGGGCACATTTTGGATCGGCCCGATTGGCATCATCAGTGAGGAAACTTGTCTGGTTTCCTTGACTCTTATCCTTTTTCTTTTGTCTCTTTTTCATGTTCTCTCCTTTTCTTAAGACTTTTCTCTGAATTTGGACCTGTGCTTGGCTGGAGGGGCAGAAGAGGAAGATCCCACCAAATATGACCTTGTCTGTGTTCAAATTATTGTCTCACTTCTAGTTTGTAATTCCCTAAAGGAGGCACACGACTGGCAGTCAGTATCTAAATGGGCAGTGCCCAGAAAACACACACAGTGTGGGGAGCTTATGGCCACACACAGAACACTTCTTGAACCCCTACGAGTCCACCATTTAAAGGAAGAACTGAAGCTTAACAAAAGTACCAACAAGTCCATGGTTAAGAAACACAAGCACACTAGGATAACTACAGAACTAAAAACACAAACTATAGCTATAAGAGTGTAATCTAACTGTAAAACTACCGATGCACAACTAATTCTCTTCTAATAAAAACACCTGCATTGGAGAAAAATGTCTTGGTAGGAGAAATAATGAATTTTCATCAAAAGATATAACAATAATAGAGCCCTTGGAACACTTCCCAAGACTTCAGGCGGCAAACAAGACTTGAGGTTTAAGGGTGGAGTTCACGGAATTGTGGGTAGGGGAGAAGTCAGAGCCCTGGAATTGTGGAAGCTTTGAAATTTGTGCAGAGGTCAGATCCAACAACCCATATGTTGAACTGGTTGAAAACAGATAACATTGGATCACATTCTAAAGTTTTTCCACTTTGTCATTGTTTTTGATGGCTGGCTCTGTCCACTATTAGTCCTTAGTACATGATCTGACCTTACCAGAACTTAGGGGTGCTTAACAAGCAATCACTGCTAATACTGGGTCTTAATTTAGGGACTTCTAAAACGTACTTAGTGATTATGTTCTGCAATTTGGAAAGTGCTAAACCCTGTGCTCCATGCACCACATCTTGAAGTACTGCTATAATTGTATTATTCTGTTTATTTTATTTATTTGTTTTGGTAATTTTACTATCGGATCACAAGTGTCTGATGCTTTTGTGATTATGAACACTTCATTAGAAATGTAAACTGAGTAAACACTGGTTACAGCCTATTGCTATACGAGCTTCATCTCTCTGCACAGTGAGATGGATGGTGTGCCCTCCACCACCTTGCTTAATCACATACTACATGTTACAGTCAGTTGTAACAAATCAGGAGGAGCCCAGGAAGGATTTGATGAAGCTCAAAATGGGTTAATGTGAAACCCATCTTTTGGAGAAGAGGGAAGTAAATTTTCTGAACTGTAGATCAGCAAAGACAACCTCCTCCTCACACTCTCAGGGAAATGCATGTTGTAAGAGCCTGTGACAGGGTTTGGCTGTAGGAAAAACAGACCTACCCAGAGTTAAGCAGTGATTTTCCAGCCAGGGGTCTGACACCAAAAGAATACCCATCAGTGATTAGTTACTCTGCCGTCACACTTTTCATTAGTTAAATTCTCATATGTAATCCAATAAAGATCCCTTAGACACAGCTAATGATCATTTTATAGCTTTTCTTAATGTACAATTAAAATCCTAGATGAATAAAATGAATGCCTTTTTACATCCAAACCATGTTGCCTTTATTTCTTGGAAAAAAGATGTACATTCATGGTAAACCAACTTCTCTAAGCTATTGTCCTTCATTACATTAACATAAAAGAAAATATTTCCCCCTCAACTTTTATTTCATTGGATGCTGGAAAAAAGTTTTTGAAAAACAGATTTTCTCTTTCAGTATTCATTAAATCCCTGTCTACCAAACTCTACTTACCAACACTAATTATCTTATCGACCATTTGATGTGGGACATTTCAATTAGCCACAGTCGTGTAAAATCTTACCATAATGGTAGACGTCCTTTGCTTCACTGTTGCAGTATTCATTACATTAGGGAACCTCTGCCAAGGGTAGCGACATCCAGCCAGTATAACAAATCCTTTTGGTTGCTTTAAGGTACTCCATACATCACACGTATACTCCTCGCATAGCACAGAGTATAAAGGTGATATCTGGAAATACCATCTTCAGAAATGAAAGCCCCAGAAGGAACGCCAGTCCAAGGAAAAAAAAGAGTAACCAGTCCATCTAGAAGACAAATGGACAAAGGGGAGGAGGGAGGGAGTGAATACTGCAACAGTGAAGAGGAGGACATCTACCATTATAGTAAGATTTTACACAACTGTGCTATATCCTTCCATTTCACTGTTGCAATATTATATTAGGAAGAGTGCCAAAGCTCAGGAAGAAACTTGGGAGGGGGGAGGACCACCAGAGCCCTTAAGGAAGATATGCAGGATGGCCCCAGCAACAGCTCCAGTTCTGGAGATTCCATATAACTGGTAAAGCTTGGTAAATGCATGTACAGAAGTCCAGGTTGCTGCCTCAATGAGAGTTAGTATCTAATCCCTTGAAAAAAGCACCAGGCCACAGCTCTGGTAGAATAAGCCTTAACAAAATAAGGAAGGCTCTTAACATGAAAGGAATAAAAAAAAAAAAAAAAAAAAAGAAACAGCTTTTGAGATCCAGGAAGAAATAGTTTGCTTAGATGCAACTAATCTTAAAGACATAAGATGAAAGGAAACAGAGCTGATCAAATTTCCTAATAGTATTTGTCTTTTCCCAATAAACTCTGAGTTGTCTATGCACATCCAACATGTGTACCACCTTCTAACTGGCAGAATGCAAAGAAAAGGAAAACGTGGGCAAATGAACAGACTGATTAAGGGACAACTCCTTCACCACCTTGGGCATAAAAGGAGGATTAGTATGCAAGGACACCCTGTTCTTATGAAACACCAAAAATGAAGACAATCCATAAGGGTTTGAAGCTCAGACACCCATGTGGCAGAAGTACAGTCTTCCAACAGCAATGTTGCAAGGAAGCTGAAGCTGTAGGCTCAAAAGGAGTTTGAGTCAATTTTTTTCAAAACAAAATTAAGATCCCAGGGATGAAGAGCAGGTTTTCTGGGAGGCCTAACATGAAGGACGCTTTAAGGAATTATTTAGCTTCAAATCTAGAAGCTAAAGGAGGTGATAAAGAGCAGAGAAGCAGAAATAGCTGATAACTGGGCCTTAACAGAAGAATAAGCCAACCCAGCATTGAGCAGTTCACACACATAAAGAACCAAAAGAATATCCACAGGAAGTGGATCCAGGTTACAAGAAAGACACCAAACAGAAACCCTCTTCCATTTGGGTAAATAGGATTTCCTAGTATTCGAAATACTGCAGGAACTTAAGCATGTCCTCAGAAAAAAATGTGTCTATGTGGAATCAAAATCCTATCACCCACATTGTCATTTGAAGACTGGACACATGGGATGGATGAGAGATTCCTTGTCCTGTGTGAGCAGGTACATCCTCTGAGGTAACTTGGGATAATTGCCCTTGGCTAAATGCAGAAGAGGAAACCAATGCTATCTTGGCCAAAATGGAGTCATCAGCAAGATTCTAGGAGCATCCTGTTGAATTTTGAACAGGACTTTTGGAATGTTGGGAAGGGAAGGGAAAGCATATAGAAACATCCCCTTCCAAGAAAAAATAAGGTGTCCACATTCCAAACCAGAGGACCTGGGACTCTGGCACAAAATAGAGGAAGTTGCCTGTTCAGAGGTGAGACAAAAGATCCATATGAGGAGTATCCCACTGGTGGAAAATGTCCAGAAACATTCCAGTGAAGCATCCATTCATGGGATTGATTTAAGGACTTGCTCAGTGCATCTGCCACAAGGTTTTGACCTGAGGGAATGTAAACTGCTTGAAGAGTCACTTAATACTGGATAACAAGATCCAATACTATGAGTGCCAAATAGGCAAAGATAGGATCTTACCTCCTCCCCATTTGTTTACATACCACATCACTGTGTTATTGTCTGTAAACACCTTGAGATGTCCTGGGAGAAGAGAGGATGAAAAGCCTGAAGAGCCAATAGAAGAGCTCTCATCTTTGACACTGATGTGGTCTCTCTGCTGATGAGGTGACCACACCCCCTGAACCTTTAGGGAGCCAAAAGCTGCTCCCCATCACACATGTGAAGTATCTGTAAACAGCTCCTCAGAGGGAAGAGTGGGATGAAAGGGAAACCCTGGGTTTAGAGATAACAGCTGGATCCACCAATGAAGATCCTTCTTGAGACAAAGAGGAGGAGGAACTACAAAGTCTGGAGGATGTGCATCCTGAAGCCAAACTTGACTTCAGAAACCATTGAAACTTTCTCATGTGGAGTTTGGCTACAGGAAACAGAGGGATGGTGGATGCCATAAACCCCAGAGCTCTCAGAAATTCCCTGGCTGTTATGAAGGCCAGTGGAAGAAGAATTTGAAAGTAGGATACAAGTGTTAAGGCCCTGGGAGGAGGCAGGGATGCCAGCATAGGCATACTGAATCCTGCACCCCAGAACAACAAGGTCTTGAGTGGGAGTCTAAAAAGACTTCTTGAAATTTATTGTGAATCCCAAGTTTGGCAGAAGGGAAATAGAAAAACAATTTAAACAAGGATCCCCGGAGAGGATGCCTGGAAAAGGTCCCTCAAGTAAGGAAATGCTTGGATCCCATGAATCCTGCAAAAAGCAATTACAAGAGTGAGGCATTTGGTAAATACCCTTGGGGCAGTAGAAGGGTAAAAATGCCAGGAAGCAACAGAGAAATGTAAAATCTTCCTGAAAAGGGAATGGATCAGGATATGGAGATAATCATCCGTGAGATCCAGGGATGCCATATAAGTCTGAGGAAGAAGAGGAGCAAACAAAGTCTGAAAGGATAACATTTGAAAGAGGGCACTTTCGGATAAGTGTTTAGATGAGAGAAGTCTAGAATTGGTCTTCAAATACCATTTTTTCTGGGTACTAGAAACATCATGGAGTAAAAGTCCCTCCTCCCTTTGGGACATGGGTATCTTTTGAATAGTACCTCTGAGTCAAGAGATCCCAAAACACCGCTGGAAAGTTGTACCTGAGGGGGCTGAGGAATACCCATAAAAGGGGGAAGGGATTTCCAAACCATGAAATACCCCAGGTGAATAATAGACAGGACCCAAGAATCTTTAGTAATCTGTAGCCAAGCAGGAGGACAGAGAGAAAAGTAAAGGGAAAGAGGAAAGTGGCTGGGAAGAACAGGAAAGTTGGACAGCACCTGGTTTATCTGGAAAAAGTAACTTCTGTGGCACAGAAGTCTGAGTAGCCTTAGCAGGAGGAGCTCGCTTGCCACTCTTCTTACCCTTAGGAGGAGGGGGGGAGACTGCCTGCCAACAAATGCTGACTTATTGGGGTAATTTCTTTGAAATTTAAGCACAGTTAAAACAAACACATTTAAGTTCCTGTAAAGCCTTGCTCTTATCCTGAATGGACTTTAAACATAGCAGCAGCAACTTTACCAAACAAGTGTTTATTATCAAGAGGGGCATCCATCAACTCAGCCTTAATATCATCAGGCAAAGGTTGAAGCCGAACCCAAAAATATCTCATCACTGATCCATAACCAGCAGCCCTAGAAGAAGCATCTGCTGCATCATAACTACACTTGATGGAATGATGAGCCACTTGGGAGGAAGTCCGTAACAGGGAAAGCCTAAGCTCTCTCAACCCAAGACTGGACTAGACAATCAAGAGGAGAAGGGAACTACTTGCATCACACCACCAGTCTTACATAGACCTATGAAACCAGCACCGGCAAAAAACACACATAAATACACAAAAACATACTCAGAGGCTCTAAATAAAAATCTGCAAAAGCAAAAGAGACCTCCAAAGCAGACACCCAAGCAAACTCCACCCCCAACACAAACTATGAAACATACTTCACAAAATCAGTGTGCCATGCAATCACAGCCCTTAAGGCAAAATAACATACCCAACACACTAGTAATAGGTGACTCTATAGTCAGGCACACTAACGTCCCACTCACTAGGTTGAACAAGGAGAGGGTTACTATTAGCTGCCTGTCAGGTGCCAGGATCTGCCACATAACATAAGCACTCAGGTCACTCCAGAACAAGTACAAATATGACTCTGTCATTGTCCATGTTGGTGTGAATGACCTGAGCTGTACCTCCCTGGACTACATGAAAAGAAACATGGAAGAGCTCTCTGATCACATAGCCCAGGCTGGTATGACCCTGACCCTGAGTAGCATCTTGCCCTCACCAAAAATGATACCACGGTATAAGGAAAAAATTATCAATTTCAACAATTGGCTAAGCTTCTGGTGTCATTCAAAGGGGATCCTGTGTCTGTCAGCCTGGAGTGACATGCTCAACAAGCCACGCTGCTTCGCTAGAGATGGCTTGCGCATGTCACCCTTAGGCTTTCGAATACTGGCCAAGGCTCTTGCCACCCCCATAGTGCCTTTTTTAGGCAAGGCTCAAAAGACAAACCCACCACCATAAATAGCACCCGTAACAAAAAACTGAGGATAATGCTACTCAATGCCAGAAGTCTAAACCTCAAAATGCATGCACTTGAGGCACTCCTCTGTATGGAGAAAATCAATATATGTGTAGTAACAGAAACCTGGTTTAAGGCTCCAGAGAGCACACTAGCACTACCAGGCTACAACTCATACCATACATTTCAGCCACAAAACCCGGACCAAAATACAAAAGGCGGGGGCGTATCCATATTCATCAAGGATACCCACACCTCCAGGTTAGTGGCACAGCATGATGCTTCAGAGATCATCCATGTGCAACTAACAATGGGCAAAACTGCAATTCAAATTATAGCTTGCTACGGATCACCCACCGTGTCCCAGGACCCCCATTCCACATTTCTGGAAACACTGGGAAACATAAAGGTCCCACCAAACACCCTGATATTGGATGATTTTAATTAACCAAACATTAACTGGGAGAACTGCTCAAGTACTAACTCCCTTGCCCAACATTTAATAGAATTTATAAACTCAAACACCCTGATCAACTGGTCAACACCCCCACCAGAGGTGACAATATATTGGACCTGGTCATCACCAACATGGGCGAACGGTGTTCCACACTGGAGGTCAATCCCTCACTGGTTAGATCTGAACATAAACTAATCACTCTGAATATCCACATTCCGCCCTCACCCCCAGTCAAAGAAACCACTGTGAAAAACTTTTCAAAAGCAAACTTCACGTTACTTAAGACTGAGGTGAAAAGTTTCAAAGCCCCCATGCTAAAGGATTTTGCTGCCCAAGCTGCAAAATCCTTTACTAATGCGCTCTACTGGCACCTACAAGAATGCATGGATCGTGCTATCCCAAGCAAAACCAAGACTCACTCCTCCAAGAAAAGGAAACCAGTCTGGTGGATCCCTGCTATAAACAAGCTATACAATAGAAGAAGGAAATTAGTACAGAAAAGAGTAAAATCCCAAGAAGGAAAGACATCCCTGATCAGTATCAGCAAGAAACTACGATCCCTCATAAAATCATCCAAGGCTAGCTTCAAAAGAAAAATTGCCTAGGACTCCAAAGATAACCACAAGGCATTCTTTAGCTATGTCAAGAATCTAAGGGGCAATTCTCATATCTGTTTGTAGTTAGTGCAGAATGGCACAAAATACACTGAACCAACCGATATTGCCAACATCCTGGCAAACAGGTTCAGTGCAAACTTCACCCCCTTCTCACTCCCAAAAGGCCATAACCATACCTGAAGAATGTAGTGCCCCTGAAATCACAGACACTCAGGTAAAAACAGCCCTCTCCAAAGCCAAAAACACAGCATCAACGGGACTGGATGGTGTCCCAGGCGGCATCCTACACGAGCTCAAAGATGAACTAACCCCCCACCTAAACACACTGTTCAAACACAGGCTACGTGCCCATAGAGTGGTGCACAGCAACTGTTATTCCACTCCACAAAGGTGGAGCCACAACAGGTCCCGGGAACTATCACCCTATAAGCCTGACTAGCTTAGTATGCAAGGCTATGGAGCGCATCATCATGGATCTCATTAACAGAGACATTGGGAACCTCCAAACACTGGACCCTACCCAGTTCGGATTTGTTAAGGGCAGATCATGCCTCCTAATCCTGGTGGACTTCTTTGAGACAGTTACCAAGGCTATAGATGCAGGAAAGGTAGTCCACACAGCCTACATAGACCTCGCAAAGGCCTTCAACACCATTCCACATTCTGGTATTATTGACAAGCTCACCAGCCTGAACATAAACCCCTACATCATGAGATGGGTTGCCAACTAGATCATGGAAAGAACCCACATGGTAAGAGTTGCAAGAGCTAGGTCTGACTCTAAACCAGTTACAAGTGGCTTTCCCCAGGGCTCAGTCCTAGGACCCTCCTGTTCAGCATATACTTCTCAGAGGTACAGGCAAGCACAGGAGGGCTATGGTTGACCAAGTTCGCAGACGACCGCAAACTAGGGGCTATAATTGACTCTCCAACTGATGCAGACATCCTCCAAAAGGGTCTCACTGAGACAAATACCTGGTGTCAAAACCATGGCCTCAAGCTAAATGCCAAAAAGTGCATAGTCATCCCCTTTGGAAAAAACAAAGTACCCACAAACTACCACATAAGTGGTAGCCCCCTAAATACGGAAGACATAATAAGGAATCTGGGAACCCAAGTAGATAGTAATCTCTCCTTTGATAATCACATTGCCAAAGTGGTTAGAAAATCCTTCTATGTGGACCACCTAATCACAAAAGGGTTTGCATCCAGATCAAAAGAGGTCATCGTGCCCCTCTACTCATCGCTCATCAGACCCATCATAGAGTCAATGCCCCATTTGGGATGTACCTTACAAGACACCTACAACAGCTGGAAAGACCACAGAAGTACCCCACCAAGAGGATCGCTGGCCTCAAACAGATGCCCTATGCAGCTCGACTGAAGAAACTCCAGCTCTACTTGGTTGCATACCGCCTACTCAGAGGTGATCTATGCCTGACATATAAGGCCATGTCCAACCCAGAATTGATGGACATACTCCACCTAAAGTAAACCAAATCCTCAAGCCACATGCTCTAGGGATCTAAACCTCACCACTACAATAAATAGGAAGTGCTGGAGGGATAGACTCCTGTCCCATAGACTTCCCATGCTCTGATACAAGATTCCAATCTACATTAGGCAGAACTCCTCGCTAACCCTCTTCAAGAGAAACCTTGATGAGTGGATGGGAAATAGAAGGTTTACCATGGGGATCACTTCAATGACTCTTCTGGACAGAGGCACAGGGAAATAATCTAAGGGGGCGGCAAAAGCCAACACAATTCTGGCTAGGCTTATAAATGCCTTCAGGCAGATAGCCTAGCACCTACCTATGGACCTATTTACCCTCAGAGTCTGGAAGGTCAGAAATAACCTGACAGGCCTGAGATAGGAGAGCCAACAAATACTTGGACATATGGGTTTGATAATTAACACCTTAAAAACATGGTAGCAGAGGTATAAACCTTCTTGCCCAGCCTAACCATGGTCCTGCTATCTTTATCAGAGGGCAATAACTTGGGAGAAGGAAGTAATTGAGAGGGCTTGTCAGAACTACAGAAACCACTGAGGCATCAGCAGAAGGAGACACAAAAATGTGCAGTCCTCAGGCACCCTATAGAACCTATCAGGTTTCTCGGGAGCAGGGGGCTGGGAGTCTGGAGCCTTAGAAGCATTAGAAAATGCATCCAACAAAGCAGCCAAAACGGGAGGCACAGCAGAAGGAGAATCAATCTGCAACAACTCATACCTTTTATGAACCTCAGAAACCTGAGTATAATCCTACTTAAAGAACTTCATCATCCTGGAGATCATACCTCCAAAAAAAATCTCTTCAAAAGGCATATCACGACTGGTAGATTCCTCTTCCTCAGAACCATAGCCCAAAGGAGAGAGAGAGTCTGAGAAGAGTAAGCAAGGGATTCCGCGTCTGAATCCAGATCCTCTTCAGAAGAATCCTGTTCCCTGGGTCTTCTAAGAGGGGTAGAGGACCGGGGGGGGGCAGAAACCCCCTGAGTTTTCAATTACATCAAAGCACTAAACATACCCTATGTGAAGGCCTGCCTTGCATTCTGTGGATCCTTAGGAGCAGGAGAAATGTGTTTAGTCTTTTGCTTTTTCTTCAATGGGATGTCTGCTTTATACATTTTTGAAGGCTCAGACCCAGAACAGCATTCAATAATAGTAGTCCCCTCATTAATAATCAGCTGTGGCTCCCCCTGATCATCTGAAACAGATGTCTGCAATACCTTCTCCATGCTTAAAATCAAATCTCCACTGACCTCCAACCTGGTCACAGCAGAGGAATCTAATGATAAAGCTGGGCAAACCTGCTGGCATTCACTCACCTCGGGACCTTGGGTTGGGAGGGTGGCCTAATGGTTAAGGTGTTTGCCTTACAAACACAAGGTGCAGGGTTTGAGTCTCACAAGGGATAATTGGCTAGGCTTACAATGGCTCGCAAGGGCAGTTAGCTTAGTACTAACCTATGAACCTATGACAGACGTCTGGAAGAGGCTGAAGAGCAGAAGATTCCAGCCTAGGCTTCCTGACCTTCTTCACTGAAGTTCCCTCCAGTGTATCTTTTGTGAGAAGCTTAAGATGCTGGTTCTCAAGATAAAGTGCCAAAGAAGAGAGTCTACTATGGAGGGTTATGGACACTGTTTGTGGTGGTCTTTATGGGGAATTTGTCTTCCACACTGGCATTTACCCTTCTTGGAAGATACGAAACCTCACAAGCAACAAAAAGAAAAGGATACATAAAAAGGAACCCCAACGGGGCACTTATCTGCAATGGCTTGGTGAAACCAGCAACCAAATGGGCATTCAGCCTGATGATCTAGAGATGGAGTTCGGACTGGCATCAAAGTTGTTCTGAAGATGATACACCTTTGTGCCCTATGCTATGCAAAGAGTATACTGTGATGTACAGTATACCTTAAAGCAACCTAAAGGCTTTAGTATACTGGCTGGACATTGGGCTACCCTTGGTAGGGGTTCCCTAATGTAATGAATCGGTGTAGGATGTACCTTATACATTTTTAAGCACTCTTTTATCCATGAATGTGGGATACTATCAAATTCTTTTTTATAGTCAATCCATGCCATACTTAGATTCTTCCCTTTCTTACAGTTCTCCACTATAACTTTAACAACAAATTATCCTTTGTTCCATATGACTTTCTCTTATTGCCCTTTTGTTCTACTGCCATAATTGAGTTTTCTTCTAAATGACTATAAACTCTGTCAGCGTCAAACCCCGTGTATAGTTTATATGTCGTCGGAAGACAAGTTATTGGTCCATAATTTTTAGGGTAGCTTGCAGGTTCACTCTTAAGTAAGAGCATTGTTTTTCCTGTTGTTAACCAGTGCAGTGTCGGTTCGGGGTGTGCATATAAATAGTTCTTACTCATGGCTAGATCCTCATGTAAAGAGGTTAATACTTTAAGCCAAAAGTTAGGTACTGCATCTGGACCTGGGGTTTTCCAATTAGAGGCTTTTCTCAACTTTGTTTCAATCTCTCTGGCTATTTCATTCTTTGTTTCAATCTCTCTGGCTGTTATTTCATCCTACACTGATTGATTACATTACAGTAACCATAAAACAGTGGCGCACCACTTTGCAATAAAGCCATGATAAAGGACAGATTATTATCCCAGGGATAAAAATCCAAACGGGGAAATTCCAGAATGACTCAATATCACCGTTGCTATTTTGCTTTGCCATTAATCCATTAAGCTGTTTACTTAACAGCTTAGGTCATGGCTATAATTTGGCTTCTAGAAAACAAAGTATAATGACTTCTCATCTTCTCTTTGTCGATGATTTAAAATTGTATAGCTCATCAGATGAGGAATTGAAAGCACAGCTACAGGTTGTCAAAACTTTTTCAGAGGATATTGGAATATCATTTGGTCTTGACAAATGTGCAAAAGCAACCTTTAAAAAAGGAAAATTGCAGCACCAGGAAAACATCAGTTTGGGGACAAGAATGTGATATAAAATAACTTGAGCAAGAGGGGGTGTATAAATACTTGGGAATTGAAGGATCAGCAATAAAATATGAACAAATGCGAATAAAGCTTAGTAAGGAGTACTTTAGAAGATAGTTACTTCTTGAACTTTGGACGTGGTGTTGGTGCAATGGTGTATTTTTCAGGAAGACAGCCTTCATTGTAGCTCGGACTACCGTGGTATTTGTATGTTTCACTTGTCTTTGGTTCTTAGTACTTTAGAAGACTTAAATTAATTCTGAAAACAGCAATGACACCTAGGAATAAGATCTAAGCTATAAATCAATTTGCTCTTCCTGTCCTAACTTATACAGTTTTGGAGTGATTGACTGGCCCCAAAAAGTGTTGGATAGATTGGATATTAAAACAAGAAGGATGTTTCATGCTCACCAAATGATTTACAAGTCAGTGTATATCAAGTGTATATATTCCCCATTCTGAAGGAGGGATGGGCCTCCTTGGAATTGATTACATGTATAAATCTGCAATCGTGGGACTCCAAACATATCTACTGACCTCACAAGATCCAAATGTGGTGAAAGTTTTTAAACATGAGGAAAATAAATCTAAGATGACATCTCTGCTTAATTTAGCAGAAGCATATCGACGTCAAGCAGGAATGGAAATCAAACCAGACGTGGATAAAAATCAGGCAGCAACTGAATGTGCAAAAGAAAGAATATAAGGTGAAGGATCAGATGAGAAGGCAAGAAATGTGGAAAAAACATATAGTTGCAAGTATAGAAAACTTCTGGAAGAGCCTCATGTTGATCAAGATCGAACGCAGGAATGGTTAAGGAGAGGTGAATTTACATCAAGAAATGAAAGGTTAATATTGGCAGCCCAAGATAGTGGGCTACCTACATGCTGGTTTACTAAGTCCATTGAACATGTGGGAGAAACAGACATATGTAGGTTTTGTGGAACCAAATTGGAAACAGTCACACACCTTATTGCTGGTTGTGACTCTCAAATGGCAGAGGGACTGTATACTGAAAGGCATAATAATGTGGCGAGATTGTTGCACTGGAGATTGTACAAACATTATGGTATCAAAGTGGCTGAAAAACACTGGAAACATGAGCCACAGAGAATCATAGAAAATGATGAAGTTTACATCACATGGGATCACCCAGTACCAACAGTCCAAAAGATAGATGCTAGAAAAACAGATATAGTGGTCCAAGAAAAGAAGACAAATGTAGCATTGATCATTGAAATCGCCACATCTAGTGACTACAGTGTCTTGCTCACAGAGAGACAATAAGTCATAAAATACCTCGATCTGCAGGCAGAAACAAAAGCTATGTGGAAGAAAGATACCCAGACAGTTCCAATAGTAGTAGGAGCAACTGGTCTTATAAAAAAGAATTTACAATCGTATTTAGATATGTTACCAATTCATGTAACAACTTACGAATTGCAGAAGGAGTCATTACTGGGCAAATTGTGGGTGCTGTGAAGAGCACTTTTGGCTAACATCAAAGAGTGAAACAATACTAATTTCATGAACTTTAATCGTACTTTGACTTAGGAATTGGGTCCATTCCCGTCATGGTATTAGAAACCCAAAAGACTTGGAGAAATTAAAAAAAAAAGGTTCCCTAATGTAATGAATATTTCAACAGTGAAATGGAAGGACATCCAAAAATCTCTGTTAACTGCTTACACTGATGAGCTATTAACAGTTACCAATCTTGGCACCTCCTTTAATAAGATTCCATCTTTTTTTCTCATATTAAGATTATGAGTTACATTTTAATAAATCAAAAAAAAAAGATGTTATGTTCTTACCATAATGTTCCATCTGTGTTGTTGATCATCTATTCTTGACTCTTGGATAGTAGGTTCCGATCCTCGGAACCGGTTCAATCATTACAGAGCTAGAGCCAGCCAAAAATCTCTCGAGCTAAGACTCTACCCACAACGTCCCTCTCTATTACCCAAGATCAATTTTGCAGCTGTATAGAAAGAAGAATCATAACCAAACATGAAGAAGCCCTGTCCAAGGTGAAACCTAATAAGGAACCCAGAACAAGCTATCGATCCTCCAGGAATTCACAGGAGGGGGAAGGAGGGTGGGATGCAAAGAACAGATAAGACTGACAACACAGATGGAACATTATGGTAAGAACATAACTTCTTTGTCTGATGTTGTCAATCTTCATCTATTCTTGACTCTCGGGACAGAGTCCTCAGCTACAGTGCAATGAGAAAGTATTTGCCCAATTCCTGATTTCTTATTTTTTTTGCATGTTTGTCACACTTAAATGTTTCAGATCATCAAACAAATGTAAATATTAGACAAAGATAACCCAAGTAAACGCGAAATACAGTTTTTAAGTGATGGTTTTATTTATTAAGGAAAAAAACTATCCAAACCTACATGGCCTTATGTGAAAAAGTAATTGCCCCCTAAACCCAATAACTGATTGTGCCACCCTTAGCAGTAACAACTGCAATCAAGCATTTGTGATAACTGGCAATGAGTCTTTCACATCGATGTTGAGGAATTTTGGCCCACTCTTCTTTGCAGAACTGTTTTAATTCAGCCATATTGGAGGGATACGGAGCATGAACCGCCTTTTTAAGGTCATGCCACAGCATCTCAGTTGGATTCAAGTCAAGACTTTGCAGGCCACTCCAAAACCTTAATTTTGTTTTTTTGTTTTTTTTTAAGTCATTCAGAGGTGGACTTGCTGGTGTGTTTTGGATCATTGTCCCGATGCAAAACCCAAGTGTACTTCAGCTTGAGGTCACGAACTGATGGCCGGACATTCCCCTTCAGGATTTTTTGGTAGAGAGCAGAATTCATGGTTCCATCATTCACAGCAAGTTGTTCAGGTCCAGAAGCAGCTCTAGACCATCACACTACCACCATGTTTGACTGTTGGCATGATGTCCTTTTTCTGAAATGCTGTGTTACTTTTATGCCAGATGTAACGGGAGCACACCTCCCAAAAAGTTCAACTTTTGTTTCGTCAGTCCACAGAATATTTTCCCAAAAGTCTTGGGGATCACCAGTATGTTTTTTGGCAAAAGTAAGACAGGCCTTTATGTTCTTTTTGGTCAGCAGTTGTTTTCACCATTTTTGTCCAGTCTTTTTCTTATGGTTGAGTCATGAACACTGACCTTAACTGAGGCAAATGAGGCCTGCAGTTCTTTAGATGTTGCTCTGGGTTCTTTTGTGACCTCTTGGATGAGTCATTGCTGCACTCTTGGGGTAATGTTTGTAGGGAAGGTTCACCACTGTACCATGTTTTCTCCATTTGTGGATATGGCTCTCACCGTGGTTCGCTGGAGTCCCAAAGCTTTAGAAATGGCTTTATAACCTTTTACAGACTGATAGATGTCAATTACTGTTTCTCATCTGTTCTGGAATTTCTTTAGCTCGCACCATGATGTCTTCCTTTTTGAGATCTTTTGACCTACTTCACTTTGTCTAACAGGATCTATTTAAGTGATCTCTTGATTCAACAGGTCTGGCAGTAATCAGGCCTGGATGTGGCTAAGAGAAATTGAACTCAGCTTTCCCAAAAATGTAATT
>NC_056730.1:1084607688-1084617688 GCF_019279795.1 Protopterus annectens | reverse complement strand
AGAGAAGCTGACCAGCTGGGCGCTTGGGTTTTTGAATGGTGATCAGGTTTTGTTGAGAAGATCTAAGGGGTCTGAGGGGGGAGTATGGTTGTAGTATAGTGGATAATGCAGGGCAGTTAGAGGGTTGGAACAATAATTTGTGGGCTGTGGTTAACTGGTGAAAGTCCAGTAGGTCGGGGAGTTCAAGCCAGTTTATAGAGTGAAGGGAGATGCAATGATGAGAGGAGGATTTGGCACTGGCGGCAAATCTGGAGATTTTGTTGTGGCATACTTCCAGTTTGGAGGTAAGTGTGGAAGATAAATTAGTGAGCAGAGGAGTGCCATACATAAGTGAGGGAAGGAGATAGGTAGAGGCAAGAGTTAGTCTGGAGGAAGGAGCGAGGAAGTGGTTGTTTCTATAAAGTAGGCCAAGTTTTATGTGAGTTTTTTGATGTTTAGCTGGATATGAGTGTAAATTTTAGTTGATTGTCAATTGTGACACCAAGGAGTTTGGCAGAGTACGATCTCGATAGAGGAGTTGTTAAAGCTGGTAATTTGAAGAGAGTTTTCATCAAGAGGGGAGGATTTTGAGGGGTAGAATAGAAGGATCTTAGTTTTATTGGCATTAAGAGAGAGGTGATTTTGGAGCATCCAGTTTTCAGTGGTTGAAAAGGCATTTTGAGTCAGAGATTGGAGCTCTGCTAGGTTAGTGGCGCAGCAAATCAAAGTGGAATCAAAAGCGTATTGTAAAATGTTGGTGTTAGGAATGACTTTATGGAAGTCATTAATAAAGATATTGAATAGCAAAGGCCAAGTATGGAACCTTGGGGTACTCCAGTGGGAGTAGGAAGGAAAGCGGAAGTGGCTTGGCCCCATTTCACTGCTTGGGACCTGTTTGAAAGATAGCTAGAGAACCATGAAATAGTTTTTTGGGAAAGGTTAAGATTAGAGAGATGGTTTAGAAGGTGGGTATGAGAGATGGTATCAAAAGCTTTGGATAAGTCCAGCAGGACAGAAGATACCAAATTACCAGAGTCACGGGCTGAATTGACAGACTGTAAGAAGGAGAGAAGGGCGGAGTTAGTACTGTGTCCTGGGCGGAAGCCATGTTGGGTAGGAGAGAGTAGCTGGTATTTGGTAAGGAATGGTAAGAGCTGTAGGTGGATGCATTTTTCAAGAATTTTGGAGATAGGGGAGAGGATGGCTATGGGGCGGAAATTGGAGACATTACAGTTTTTGCCACCCTTGTGGAGTGGAAGAATATATGCAGTAAGCCATAGTTTGGGTACGTATGATTCAAGTAGTGATCTATTGATCTCAGGATGCTGATAGGCAAAGCAATAACATCTGAAGCTATTTTTAAAAAGGATGATGGAATGCTGTCAGGGGCATTGGAACAAGGCTTTAGTTTATAAAGAAGTTTCTTTATTAGATTGGTGGAGATGGGTTTAAGGTCAAAATTAGGGTGGGGAGGGAGGGGAAGATTGGGCAGGGAGGGGTGGAGGGTTATTATTGGTAAAGGTCTTAGTAAGCTCAGCAATAGAGGAGGTGAACAAGGTATTGAATAGTGAGGCAATTTCTGAGTCAGATTTGCTGGTGTCAGGACAGGGGTTGTTTTTTGTTCCTGGCCTGAGGAGGGAATTAATAGAGTTCCAGAATTGTTTGGGATTTTTTGCATGATTTTCTTGTAGTTTGACGTAGTAAGACTTTTTGTCTCTGATGACTTGTTTTTTGGCTAGGTTTCTCAACTGTCTATATTTTAGTAATGTTTCTGGTTGTTTATAGCGGAGGTAGACTTTCCAGGTTTTATCCCTTTGTAGCATAATGTTTTTTGTGTCTTTGGTGAGCCATGGAGTGTTTTTTGTTTTAACTCTTTTAGTTCTTATTGGAGCTAGGGAGTTAAGGACCGTTAAGAATGTTGAAATGAAGTAGTCAACGGCTTTGTCTAAAGGTAGTATTTTTAGGGGGTTCCAGTTAGTTAGCTTAAGGGAATCAGAGAAAGTAGTAGGGTTAAAGTTAGATAGGTTACGAGTATGAATATATTGGTGAGAGTGTGAGGAAGTGGGAGCAGCTTGAATGGTAAAGGCAGGGAGGTGGTCTCCTAAAGAGTCGGGAATGACTCCAGATTTTATGATCTTGTTAGGATGAGATACTAGGATCCAGTCAAGTATGGAGCCTGGGGGTTGGTTTTGTTAGGTCTAGTAATGGAGTTGGTAAGTTGAGTGAAGGTGAATAGGTTAATTGTTGTGGTGGGATTAGGGTTGTTGATTTTTCCCCAGTTGATATTTACATCTCCCAGGATGTAGGTTTCTAGCTTAATATTGGAGGAGGTCCAGGAGAGTATGTCTTCTAGGGTATTGGTGTTGTTACCAGGAGGAATGTAGAGGGAGATGATACTGATGCATTTATGGATGTTTATTTTTAGTAGGCCAATCACAAGTTCAGCATTAGAGAAAGAAGGGATGTGGTTAGAGTATGGAGTGATGGACAAGTGGTTGGAGTAGATTAAAACTGCTGGAGCCACGTATGTTGGAAACAGTATTTTATTGAATTCACTAAATACACCGCTAAAAACACATTAATGCTTTATACCAAAATTGCGTTTTCGTCTAAGCAAACCGACTTCATCAGATACTCTCCCTAAAACAAACCAACCTTTTATAAATTATTCAAAGTTCCTAATCCAATCGAAAACAACTAATTAATTAATTAAAAATTCATTGTATTCTTTTCCTGTATACATTCAGCAATGCCAACTTTAAAAGTTCTAAAACTTATTTTAAACAATAAATAGCCACAATACCAACATTTAAAAAAACATTTTAAGACATTTTATGTAAAAATATATAAACAATATAAATAAGTTTTACGAAAATCCATTTTTAATGTTTAAAAATTGCTTTAAAAAGAAAGAACAATTTGTATAAGTGTAGCCTGCCATCTGCTGGTAAAATTAAAAAGTACATCTATTACCTTATAATATCCCTGCTTTCAATTTTAAAAGTGGCACAATTGAAATAAATTCATTTAGACCATTGTGGCTTTGTGGCTATTTATTGGTTAAAATAAGTTTTAGAACTTTTAAAGTTGGCATTGCTGAATGTATACAGGAAAAGAATACAATGAATTTTTAATTAATTAGTTGTTTTTGATTGGATTAGGAACTTTGAATAATTTAAGGTTGGTTTGTTTTAGGGAGAGTATCTGATGAAGTCGGTTTGCTTAGACAAAAACGCAATTTTGGTATAAAGCGTTAATGTGTTTTTAGCGGTGTATTTAGAGAATTTAATAAAATACTGTTTCCAACATCCGTGGCTCCAGCAGTTTTTGGCAATTTTGTATTTTCGTGTTTTTTCAAGCCAAACAACACATTTTTTAGTTTTGTGGAGTAGATTAAAGCTACAGCACCACCTCTTCTACTTGGGCAGTCGGATCGGAGAGAGTGAAATCCGGGGGGAAGGAATTCAGAGTCACTTATATGAGGTTTTAGCCAGGTTTCAGAGATGGCTATTATGTCTGGTAGGTTATGATTTAGCCAAGCATGGAAGAGGGTTAATTTATTTAGTAAGCTTTGGGCATTGATGGTGAGGAATTTGAGATTTTTATTTGGGGATTTGTTGTTGGTGCTGGGGAGGTTTGTTGGAGAGACGTTGGGTCCAGGATTGGGGTGGATGTTGCTGGCTAAGTTAAGGAAAGAGGGGTGAGGAGTATGTTTATTAGGTTTGGATTTGGATAGAGGAGTCTGGTAGAGCTTAGGTTTATGTTTGTAGTCATTAGTAGAGTTTGGGAAAAGTTTTACTTTTAGGAGAAGGATAGGCTGGGAGGGAACTAAAGAGGCTGAGATATTGTGATAGTGGGATGTAAGGATGTTGTGAGGAGGAAAAGGGGAAGGGTGTAAGTGAAAATCAGTATAGGAGGTTGCATGGTAAAGAGGTAGTAGAAGGAAGGGTAATGATAAGGAGATAAGGATTGTAGGAGGAGGGGAGGGCATGTTAGCTGGAGTCAGTTAGAAGAGATGGAGAAGAGTGTAAAGTGATATTAGGTGGGTAGGCGGGAGTGGTAATGAGAGTCAGGTGGGTTGGGGGAAAGGTTTGAGAGGATTGGTTGGGGGAGTGGGAGGGATTAGCAAGAGGAGGAATAAATGTAGGACCACTGGGTGTGGGTGGGAATTGGGGGCAGGGTAGGGGAGCGGAGTGAGCCAGCAAGGTGAACGGAGCGGGAAGAGCCAAGAAGGTGAGAAGGACCAAAAAAACAATCAGTGACCTGGGTCTGGAAAAGGAGAGCTACAGCTAGGGAGCAGGCATTCTGATTACTAACAGTGCTTTTCAGTTATTAACTTTGGGTTTTTTGTTTGGTAGGTTGTACTCTTTAAAGAATGTGTGTGTGTGTGTGTGTGTGTGTGTGTGTGTGTGTGTGTGTGTGTGTGTGTGTGTGTGTGTGTGTGTGTGTGTGTGTGTGTGTGTGGAGCAGGGAAGAAAAGGTTAATTGCTGGTCTTTTTAACAGGAGTATGATGCCACCTAGTGGAGAAAGGAGGGAGGTACACTCAGGAAAAGAGGTTCCTCTAAGAAGATTAGGTATAGAAAGTTAAATAGAGGCAGTGGGGGGACTACGGGAGTAGACTATAAACCAAGGTTGTGGGCGGCAGTGCAATGGCCTGCGATAGGCTACTTTCCAGCACACCGAGGTAGGATGTTGCTCTGGTTTAAATAGTCACAAGACTAGCATATTTAAAACAGATTACATACACTGAGTTTCTTTAGCAATGGGGAGACAAGGTCCCAGTATTTTTAGAGTAGTTCAAGTAGAATTGTTCGCAGACATCTTCTCTTGTAAAGGTGGGATTTTCTGTTAAATAGTAAGCAGGGGGAAACACCCGATGGAGCAACTGTAAAAGGAGAGAAGAAAAACAATGTTAAAATGTGGGTAGGGTGAAAAAATAGGACAAGGGAAAGTGCAGGAAGAGGTGAGTTCAGAGTAGAGGAGGGTAGTCTTACAGAGTGGAGTAAGAGGAGGAGGAAAAAAAAGGGAGAAGTGTGCAGGCTGAGGGAGAGAGAAATAGGAAGCAGAGAAAAAATGGAGGCAGAAACAGTTGAGCAGTAGAAAGGTCCACAGATTGTAACAAACTTTTCACTTCAAATCACATATAAACTACAGTTAGGTGACAAGAAAAACAGGTGCTATGCAAATTCACATTAAAAATAGTCAGTGACCATTTAAGTCGTCTAAATAGCAATCCATAAGCAATATTCTTAGGTAGGAGGTTATACAATGGATAATTATAGATGAATTCAGTTGGTACAAAATTATAGGTGAATTCAATTGGTACAAAGCCATGTCTACATGTAGAAAGACACTGTTATGTGTTTATCAGTCAAGAAACAGTGGTTGCTAATAGTATACAGCTATAAGTCTATCAGCAGCTAGATAAGCTAACGGTGAAAAGCCGTGTCTGTAAGTAGAAGACACAGTTAAACATTAATAATAAAAAAGAAAATAATAATGGGCTCTAAGTGTATACTGTTAAACCGTATCAGTAGTTAGAGTAGTTGACGCTGATAGCCATGTCTCCAGATAAAAGACAGCAGTTGAGCGTTTAACAGTCAAAACAATGGTCACTAATATTATACTATTGAATGCTGCATTAGCGGCTAGATTAGGACACCTCTGGATATAGATTAAACACATTCAGCCCCTAAAGTAATGGTGCAACACATTAAACTAATTTTTAACTAAATTAACAGTAGTTAAGCGTTTAACAGTCAAAATAATGGTCGCTAATATTATACTACTGAATGGTGTATTAGCGACTAGATTAGGACACCTCTGGATAAATATTAAACACATTCAGCCCCTAAAGTAATGGTGCAACACATTAAACTAAGAAATAATGCCTATGACAAACTATTTTAGCTCTCTGAGACACAGACATCATGTGCAGTTACTGGTGCTGCTTAAAGGACACTTTTAGCAGATAATATGGACATATAGCAGACGCTAAGTAAAAATTACAGAAAACTCAAAGTAAATGCAGTTCTGCCAGAGCAATGAGTAATTCAGACACATTGGAGCAGAAAAATACGAACTTAATACAGCCGCTTATTGTAAAAAGAAACAGAAAGCACTGACATAATGCAGAAATATGGACATAATGCAGTCGCTAAATTTAAAAAGAGCAGAAAGCACAAGAATACACGCAGCTCTACCTGAGCAATGTGTAAGAACAGACCCAAGACCAGGTGAGATGGAGAAATATGAGATATTACACAGCAATGTTAAATGCAGCAATAAAATGAGAGAGTTACAGTATTTCTAGCAACACAAACATATTTAACAGTAAAACATGTGAATCAGTTGTACAAATTAATTTCTCATTTGAACTACACCTACTGGGAAGTGAGAGCAGTAGCCCAGAAGCAAGTCCAATGCACAGAGGAAGGAGGACGCGTGTGGCCCAGATTTAAAAATGGCGCAGCAGATATCACCTCAGTGAAGTAATGTTCAGGGTGGGAATGAGCCTTTGGGGTAGGGGATAAGTAGGGAGAGGTTTAGTAAGGGAGAGGAGAGAGGGGGAGGGATGTAGAGCCAAGAAGGCGAGAAGGACCAAAAAAAACAATCAGTCACCTGGGTCTGGAAAAGGAGAGCTACAGCTAGGGAGCAGGTATTCTTAGGTTCATAGGTTCATACTAGGCTATCTGCCCTAGGGCATTTATAAGCCTAGCCAGAGTGTGTTTGGCTTTCGCCACCCATTTTAAATTAATTTTGCTATGCCCTTTTTCGAGGTTAGTATACTGTGCCTCTGTCTAACAGTGACACAGAAGTGATACCCGGGGTAAACCTATGATCTCCCATCCACTCATCAAGATTCCTCTTGAAGAGAGTCAATGAGGGACTCTGCCTAACCTGGACTGGGATTTTATTCCAAAGAGAAGGGAGCCTCTGGGTTATGAATCTGTCCCTCCAGCATGTCCTATTTATTTCAGTGCTGAGGTTCAAGTCTCTCGAACATGTAGCTCTATGGGATTTGGATTTTTTGAGGTGCAGCATGTCCCTTAATTCCGGGTTGGACATGGCTTTATACGTCAGGCACAAGTCGCCTCTGAGCAGGCGGTATGCCACTGAGTAGAGCTGGAGTTTCTTTAACCGGGCAGGCATATGGCATCTGTTTGAGCCCTTTGATCCTCTTGGTGAGGTACTTTTGGGGTCTTTCCAGTTGCTGCAGGTGTTTGGTAAGGTACATCCCAAAAGGGGCATTGTACTCAATTATGGGCCTGATGAGGGATGAGTAAAGAGGCACGATGACCTCCCCTAATCTAGATGTAAATCCCTTCATGATTAGGTGGGCTATATAAAATGTTTTTCTAACCACTTTGGCCACGTGGTTGTCAAATGAGCGATTGCTATCAACTTGGGTCCCCAGGTCCCTAATTACTTCTTCTGTACTTAATGGATTACCACCTATGTGGTAATTTGTGGGCACTTTGTTTTTGCCAAAGGGGATGACTATACACTTTTTGGCATTTAGCTTGAGGCCATGGCTCTGGCACCAGTTGTCTATTTCTATGAGGCCCTTTTGGAGGATGCCTGTGTTGGCTGGAGAGTCGATTATGGCACCCAGTTTGCAGTCATCTGCGAACTTGGTCAGCCACAGTCCTTCTGTGTTGGCCTGTACCTCCAAGAAATATATACCGAACAAGAGAGGTCCCAGGACTGAGCCTTGTGGGACGCTACTTGTAACTGGTTTGGAGTCTGACATGGCTCCAGCAATTCTAACCATGTGGGTTCTGTCCTTGAGCCAGTTTGCAACCCATCTAGTGACATAGGCGTTTATAATTAAGCTGGTGAGCTTATCTATAATGCCCGAGTGGGGTATTGTGTCGAAGGCTTTTGCAAGGTCCAGGTAGGCTGTGTGGACCACCTTCCCTTCGTCAATGGCCTTGGTGACTGTTTCAAAGAAGTCAACAAGGTTTAAGAGGCAGGATCTGCCCTTAAAGCTGAACTGGGTAGGATCCAGTGTCTGTAGGTCCCCAATATCTTTATTTATGAGGTCCATGATGATCCTTTCCATAGCTTTGCAGACCAAGCTAGTCAGGCTTATGGGGCGATAGTTTCCAGGATCCGTTGAGGCACCACCTTTGTGGAGAGGGACCACTGTTGCTGTACGCCACTCTTTGGGCACATATCCTGTAGTAAGGCTGAGATTGAACAGTAGTTTTATGTTTGGGTTTAGCTCTTCTTGGAGTTCATGTAGGACGCAGCCCGGGATACCGTCTGGTCCCATTGATGCTGTGTTTTTTTCTTTGGAGAGGGCGGCTCTTACCTAAGCATCTGAGATGTCAGGGGGGCAGCACTCTGCTGGGATAGATATTTGCCCTTTTGGTGGGGAGTGGGGGGAGAAGTTTGTTACCAACAGTGCTTTTCAGTTATTAACTTTGGGTTTTATGTTTGGTAAGTTACACTCTTTAAAGAATGTGCATGAGTGTGTGGAGGTAATTTTACAGATTCAGTAGGAGAAGTGCAAAGATACTTTTAGGCAAAGTAAATAAGTGGAGCAGGGAAGAAAAGGTTAATTGCTGGTCTTTTTAACAGGAGTATAATGCCACCTAGTGGCGAAAGGAGGGAGGTACACTCACGAAAAGAGGTTCCTCTAAGAAGATTAGGTACAGAAAGTTAAATAGAGGCAGTGGGGGGAGTAGACTATAAACCAAGGTTGTGGGGCAAGTGCAATGGCCTGCAGTAGGCTACTTTCCAGCACACCAAGGTAGGATGCTGCTCAAGTTTAAATTGTCACAAGAATAGCATATTTAAAACAAATTACATACACTGAGTTTCTTTAGCAATAGGGAGACAAGGTCCCAGTATTTTTAGAGTAGTTCAAGTAGAATTGTTCACAGACGTATCATTCTTGGTGAGGGCAGGATGCTACTCAGGGTCAGGGTCATACCAGCCTGGGCTACATTTTCAGAGAGCTATTCCATGTCTCTTTCATGTAGTCCAGGGAGGTATGTCTCAGGTCATTCACACCAACATGAACAATGACAGAGTCATATTTGTACTTGTTCTGGAGTGACCTGAGTGCATGTGTTATTTGATGGATTCAGGCACCTGACAGGCAGCTAACAGTAAACTTCTGCTTGTCCAGCCTAGTGAGTGGGACGTCAGTGTGCCTGACTATAGAGTCAACTATTACTAGTGTGTTAGGTATGTTATTTCATCTGAAGGGCTGTCATTGGCGGCACACTGATTTTGTGTTTTATGTGTTGCCTGGTTTGTGACAGGAGGTGCAGGTTGTTTGGGTGTCTGCTTTGGCCATCTCTGATGCTTTTTCAGGTTTTTATTTAGAGCTTCCGAGTATGATTTTGTGTACTTATGTGTATTTTTTGCCAGTGCTGTTTTAGTAGGTCTGTGTGCGGCTGGAGGTGTGGTGCAAGTGTTAACCTTCTCCTCTTGACTGTCTGTTCCAGTCTTGGGTGGAGACAGCTTAGCTTACAGTTTGGCTGTATAACAGCATCTCTCTCATATGTTAGTGTTTTGTGGTAGGAGGAGAGGGTTGTCTGTGTACATGAGGCAGTTGTAACATTGCCTCAGGATACCCAGATTCACCAGCTGGACTGGAGAGTACACCTGAAATTACCCTATGGTCATACCTGAATAGTGGGGTGAGCTGCTTAGTCGCCTGGTTGGTGAGGAGTGAATAAAGAGCCTTGCCCTGCTGGGCAATCAGTGTCAGGGTATATTAGTGCTTGCTATTAGGTCTAAGCAAGTGCTGGGCTGTAGGATGCTTTTTGACTGCGTCGGTTTAGAGTTAGACTAATTTCAAGGGAAACACTGAAGAGGAGACTTAGTGGAGCCGGGAATAATTTAACCGTAGCTAACTGGCACTGCTCAGTGCTCAAAGCCGTGCAAACATGGATTTCATAGTAGGGAAATGAAAGAGATAGAAATTAACCCAAAATGGCCAATAAACTACTAACGTTTGGGCTGTATATATTTATATAGATTATACACACACACACACACACA
>NC_056730.1:1084597688-1084600188 GCF_019279795.1 Protopterus annectens | reverse complement strand
ACTGGCCATTAGGGATTTCATGCTGTCTACTCCATTCCATTGGATTTAAGTTTGTGGGAGCCATTTGGAGGGTAGTTGTTTCACATGGGAAGTGCCAGTCAGCGGGGTTGTGGTTTTGTCTGGCTTCTTGCTGTGGGAAGTTGGGAGGCATGCGCCAATCGCACAGTATTTTGCCTCATGCTTGGTTCATTTTATGACTTGGTTGTCTGCCAAGATGCTGGCACATCTTTTCGGAAAGAGCAGCATTGGTGTATTGGTGTGTGTGGGGGGGTCTGGGCCATTGGCTTAGGGAAGGAATTATAATAAAAAAATTAAAAAAAATTGAAACCATGAAGTGTCCCTAATTTTGCAACTATTTCCCCATGTTATTTACAGTGTTGTCCATACTCTTGCTTTATAGGTGGAGAGGTATGTTTGAGGGCAAATCAGGCTAGTGGATCAACTTTATAAGTTTGTACAGGCAGTATTTAGGGGTATCAAGTGGTACTGTACAGCACTGTGCTGCTCAGCCACCTGAGATTTTGTAGGGTGTCTGGGACTGTGGTCATGATGCTGTTTCTTACAATTCTTGCTGATGCAACACCTGTTTAGTCTTTTGGCTTTTCCCATTTAGAGTTCGCTACAGTGGAGCTCTGGTCTGCTGGTGTTTGGCAGTGGATTTTGTAGTGCAGAGTGGCCGGCCTGACACCTGGCCTTCAGAGAGTGCGTGCACATTCACACACGCACCTACATGCAAGTCCTTAGACATCACTTGACTGATGTGATCCCAGGAGGAATTTATCTCCCATTCAATCAAGGTTTCTTTGAAGAGGGCCTAAGAGGTGCTCTGCTTGTCATGTATTGGCAGTCTATTCCAGAGTCTGGGGTGTCTCTGGGTCAGGAACCTATCCTTCCAGCAAGTCTTGTTCATGGTGATGGCCAGGTTTAGATCCCTGGAGCATGTGGCTCTGAGGGATTGGTGGTCTGGAATTGCAAAGTTGTATGGTTTGTGGTAAGAGATATGTCCCTTCAGATTGGGTTTACTTTTGATATTTTCCACTGGTAGTTGAATTTATCCTGGGTATTTGATAAGATCATAGGAAGCATTGCTTCAGTTGTGATTGCTTTGTCACAGAGGGGAGTGTTGGTGGTACATTCTTTCTTGGTTTGGTAGGATAGGTTGTCACTGAAGATGTCTTAGAATGGGTTATGTATTTTGGATGCTTTACATGTCTTTTTCTTTCTTACAGATGGAATCTTGGAATGCTGTGGCAGTAGTTGGAATAGGTGGTATAAGATGAAGCCTTCTCGTTCCTATTAGAGGGTTTAATTTTGTCCTTTTCTTTGTAGATGTGCAGAGTTCCACTGGTCAGATACAGTGAGTTCACAGACAATCATGCTTTGGTGTTGATTAAGCGGTGGGGTCATTGGATGGGCATTTTCTGGATGCTGCTGTTGTAATTTGGAAGAGGTGGGCATAAGGTGGAACCATCTCTTTAAAGGTTAGAGGATTTACTTTTTGTTCTTTTCTTTGCAGATGGTGGTGTCATGGGTACCAGTGGTGGCACCACACAGTTTGCAGATGACAGAGGCAGTGGCAAGTCAGGAGGTTACGCATGATGAGCTCAAATGGGCAACAGTTACTGGCTGAAGTAAGTGTATTTCAGAAGTTGAGTTTGGTAGAGGATTTACATGGCTAGCCAGAAGGCATTTGAGTTGATTTCAAGCTTAATTGGTAGTACTGTCAAGTACTTTAGATCAATGTTGGAAAGTTGTTCCCACTAAAGGGAGCATCAGCCATTTAGCCATAAGTAAGAGTTTAGGGTTCTGTAGTGGGCTTGATGAGGTTACAATTAATTTATTTTATGTAATGTTCATTAAGGCACGTTGCTGTGGGTGGGGTGGAGTCACAACAATCTTACAATCATAGGGTGTTATTACACAATCGGCTTTGGGGTGATTACAAGCTAGACAACATCTGGCTTCATTTCTGGGGGTAGCATTTATCATGTGTGGTAGGTAGCCAATATCTATTTTATTTCTACATGCTGCTGCTATTGTCTTTCTTGGGACAGGGGTAGAACCCTAGGGTGAGTTAAGTCACCCATCCAGCTGTTTGGTAGTGGGATAAGGAGGTATTGTTATTGTATATACAAGGCAGTGTTTTGTTTCAAACACAGGTTTTTCGGACTTAGGTATTTTGGAAGTTGCATGGCAGCTACTTTAAAGTGTTGACTTTGGTAGGGGTTAATAGGTTGGTGTGTTTCACCGTGGAGGTTACCTTTGGGTTATTTCGCCGGGATGTTCTTTGGGGTAGATGGATAGTGTTGGGTGTGGGATTAAAAACTGGGTGTGTTACAGGGGAGTTAGAAGGTTTAAAGGAAGCTTGGATTAAAGGAAGCTTGGTTGCAGGATAAGGCAGCTGTAGGACAAGGGGGGCTGGTTTTCGGCCAGCTAGGGTAGGACATTAAAGTCGGAGTTAGACTGTTCCCTACGTAGTGGAGCTGGTGCACATATAAAA
>NC_056730.1:1084560188-1084582688 GCF_019279795.1 Protopterus annectens | reverse complement strand
GTCGTCTGGAAATCTAGTCAGGGAAAGTCCCTCTGTGCTAGCCTGTACCTCAGGGAAGCATATACCGAACATAAGGGCCCTATGACTGAGGACTGTGGTACGCCAAGTGTAACTGAATTACAGTAGGTACTACGGTATGCTACCCTCATTGTGTGGGTCCTGTCCGGGAGCCACTTTGCATAACAACCTGACACATAGGGGTCGATGTGCAGGTGAATGTGTATGTTGTCAATACCAGAGTGGAGAATGGTGCTGAAAGCCAATGAGAGGACAATGTAGGCTGTGTGGACCCCCTTCCCATCATCAACTACCCTGGTAACTGTATCAAAAGAGTCCACCAGGTGTAGGAGCCATGGTCTGGCCCTAACAAGTCCAACCTGGGTGGCATCAAAGGTCTGGAGCCCACCAATGTCTCTGTGAATTACTTCCATGATGATGTGCCCCATAGCCTTGAACAGTCCAGTCAGGCGTATAGGGCAATAGTCCCTCTGGTTCATTGTGGTGCCACCTGTGTGGAGTGTGATAACTGTTTCTTGTGCGCCATTCAGGGGCCACAATGTCTGATACAAGGCTATTAGTGAATCGGGTGGCCAAGTGGGGAGACATGTCGTTCTGAGGTTTGTGTAAATCACAGCCTGGGATGTTGGATGGTCACATGGAGTCTGTGTTCCAGGCCTTAGACAGCGCAGGTTGGAACTGTGTAGTTGTGACTGCACGGACTCTGCAATGTTCCTGCATGGATTTTGGCCATGTAAGGAGTGAGAGGGTGTAAAGTTAGCATTGAACCTATCTGCCAGGCTGTTGCCAATATCAGTCAGTTCTATAATGTTCCTGCCTTACTGTCGTATGTCAGAGCAGATGTGGGTATTGCCATTGAGTACTGACATACCTCCATAATGCTTTGTGGTAGTCCTTGGAATGTGCCACAGTAATGTTTACGTAGCTATCTTTGGAGGATGTGATAAGGGATCCCGGATTCCTACTGAGGCTGACCAGTGAGCTACCCCACCCATGGGATTGTACTCCACTTTGCAACAGCCTTCACCATTTGTTGTACATTATGTCCATGGAACTGGACCCCCAGAGTGGCGTCCATTATCTGGTGGGTACCATCATGGCTCTGTTTGGGATAGCATGATCCATGCAGTCGTGTAAGTGCTAATGAAGTGCACTGGTGTATGTTTCAGCATTTGTAAGTGCATTGTCCATCTGCACAGGTGTCATGACGTTTACTACCGCTGTCATAAGACGTCTGTAGTAGGCGTTGTAGTAATCTTGTGCTGTGTATTCCATGAAGGGTGTGGTGCCGGGATGTGGATAACAAGGGTGATTAGCATATGTTTGGAAACTACCAACGAGGGGATAACCCCATGTGTGGAACACCAGTCACATGTTGGTAATGTCTATGTCTAGGATATTGTTGGTCTTGGTGGTGGTGTGTATGGGTTGATCCAGCCGAGTGGAGGTTGTTGTAGCCACTTGTCTGCACAGAGGACAGCAAAAGCTATGCTATGTACACATGTGTGTGTGTGGGCCATGTACATATCCACTGCGATTACATGTATGTCATATCCAAACATGAGTGTTTTTTGGTGTACAATGACAGTCATCTGTTACAGCTGTGTAAGACCCAGGGCCCCTGTTATGTGTAGAGCCGACCTGGTTATGGACAGTGGTATCATTGCATTGCATAACACATGATGGAACCCTGTCAGTACATGTGTAGTCTGCACAGTTGCTGTAGACCTATGTACAGTCCACTGGTCATGAGTCACATGGTGTTGTAGTAATGTATGGATGTGTGTTGCTGGTCCAAGGACATGTTGATGTCTGAGGGCTACATAGTAGAATGTGGCATTTACCACTGTGATCTGCACCTGAGACATCTGTGATGGCTCTTGAGTGTGTACTGGTCAGTACATGTGAGTGGCCTTCATGTACGTGGGGACAGTAACACCTGGAGCAGTCCGTCACGATCTTATGGCCCACATGTCTGTATCTGAGGTATACGGTGGTAGTGCTATTGTGCACAACTGTGCCATATGCCAGGTGTTCCTCACTGCAGAGATGTCTGTATTCCCCATTGTTGGATCTGGATTGTCAGCTGTGATTACGAACGCTACACAGCTAGCACTGACGACCGGTGTCAGATATCTGTAGTGCAGCGTTCGTGCTAACAATGTTCACTATCGACACACTGTGCCCTTCCGTGTTTAGAATCCGTATGCATACGACACAGCCCTTCGCTACTACTAAGTGTGAGCATGCCCAGTATGCTGTTGTGTAGATGGACACACGGTACATTCCAAACTCTGCCCTTCCATGTTTAGAATCCGTGTGCATACAAGACAGCCCTTCGCTACTACTAAGTGTGTGAGCATGCCCAGTACGCCGTTGTGTAGATGAACACACAGTACATTCCAAACGGACGTGTGCTAAGTGTGTGAGCATGCCCAGTGACACCTTGTGTTGGTTATGTGCCTCTGTGTATGGGCATGACCATTGAAATCCTGTATAGTGATAGTGGTCATCCAGGCAACAGATGTCCATACCCCACGTCAGGATGGATTCCTACATTGAACACACTGGTTGACTGTCTTGAAGGTTGTAGTGTCTGTGGCGCATCTCGTATCTATGTAGTGTTGTAATAGTGCTCCGTAGATAGGCAGTTGTCCCGCTCACACCACTGCCGTGTGTTTGTCTACATCTACCTTGGGACAGTAATATGCTTTTAGACTTCTCACTCTCCATACATTCCCTATCGGCGTCTTTGCCTTTGCGGATGATGTCATCCACCTAGAAGTATGCCTCTGGGAGTGGTGTGTTCCAGTAATCTCGGTAGCGTGTTCTGTAACTGCGTAATGCTGTAGTGTGATAAGGTAGTTAGGTGTATGTTCGACTCCCAGCCCTGCCAAGTGTGTGTGTGTGTGTGTGTGTGTGTGTGTGTGTGTGTGTGTGTGTGTGTGTGTGTCTGTGTGTCTGTGTGTGTGTGTTTCCAGCTGCCTGAGGACAGAGTAATGCTTTTAGATGGCTCACTCTCCATACATTCCCTATCGGCGTCTTTGCCTTTGCTGATGATGTCATCCACCTAGAAGTATGCCTGTGGGAGTGCGGTGATGCTGAAACTCGGTAGCAAGTTCTATTACTTCGTAATGCTGTAGTGTGGTAGACTAGACAGGTAGGTGCTTGATTCCAAGGCATGGCAGGTGTGGGTGTTTGGCAGTTATACCGTATGTGTTGGTATCTGTGGGTGGCTAGCTGCGGGATGTGTTCAGTGTGTTTTGTTGCTGACCTATATAGTGTCCACAGCCTGCATATTCTGCCAAGACACTGGGTTGTCAACACATACATTTGCCAATAGGTCTGGTGAGTAAATGTCAGCAGCCCTACTCTTACCCTTGATACAGTCTGACCCATGTGACGCATCAAAACACACGTGCCTTGATAGTAACAACACTACATGATGCAGGTGGCACATGTAGTTTCCTTTTCATTCCTGTCTAATGCTTTGCTGTCATGTGGTCCACTGTTGTGATATAAATGCAATATCTGCATATGTGTGTACATGTGTATGTGTGTATGTGTGTATATATATATATATATATATATATATATATATATATATATATATATATATGTCTATGTATATATGTATACAAATAATATATATGATATATGTAGATATAGAGAGATAGACATAGATGTGAACATATATGTCTGGGGACATCAGCACTATTGAATGTTTGTGCCGGATGATCTGTACATGATAACCTGGGATGTATGTATATCTGCCATGGCGTAGTGGTAATGCACATCGTCTGTTGTGTGCAGGATCCCGGGTTGTAGTCGTGTCGACACCGGTTATTTTGTTGCTGGGAAGACCATGGGACATCGAATATGGTGATAGTAAGGCACCTGTTGCCAGTTGTGTACGGATCTGAGCGACACTGATCAGTGGTTATTAATTTGGAGGTTCGGTATGGGTCATATAACTATTCATTAGAAGACTATACTATGTAGATGAGGTTGACAATAGTGCATCCCATTTATCCCCAGGGTGTGATGCAGATCCCTGGAGTGTATGTGTGTAGTTAGCCAGGTGCAGGGCTCGAATATAGTTGACAGCATGGGGGGGGTCAGGCATACTGTACGTACATTGCAGAACTGTGCCTTGGGAGAGCTCCTGCCTTTGCACGCCTAAGCTAGGGGTGTGTCTATACCTGCCTGGTGACATTGGGAGGGACGACAGCAGTGGTGGGGTAGTCAGGGTATACAGGCTGCAAAAACAGGTATTGATCAGCACAATCAGCAGATGACATGGCCAGCCCGCACCCGAACAGTACGGTAATGTAAGCAAGCAGCATACACACAGGTTTCTTCCGCACTCTACACCACCGGTGCATACCTGCGGGGACATTTCACGACACAGTCCAACCAAATGAGAAGGGCTGCAGCAGGCAACATAGACCAACATGTGCAGGAGGCTGAGGGCAGTGTGGATGTGTATGCTGCTGAACAACCCTTACTGGGGTGACATAAGACTTTATAGACCCTGGGTGACTTACCAGGGGCTACATGAGCTGGGGATGGTGGAGCACTATGGGGTGGACAGAGACCTCCTACAGTAGCTTGTTGACCTGTGCCTAACCCACCTGACACATCAAACAGGCCGAGGGAAACCCATCACAGTGGATACCACAGTATGTGTTGGCCTAGGTATACTAGCCACAGGTACCTCACACAGCACAACTGGGGATATCATAGGTATCTCATAGGCATCTGCATCCAGAGTATTGCACCAGTTCACAGACGCCATGTCAACACAGTCAACACATGCTAGTGAGCACGTATATGTCCTCAACACACGTGATTAGTAGACCAGCAATATGCATCACTTCAACCACATGGATGACTACCCTGGGGTACTGGGTGCTATAGCCTGCACACACGTATACATCAAAGCACCACCCGGTGAGCGAGGTAGGGCCTACAGTGGGCATACCCTCCAACAGCTAGGCCATATGCAATGGCCAGGGCATGAGATTGAATGTGTGTGCTGTCTGCCCTGGAAGCTATAATGATTCCGATATATGGCTTCTGACACAGCTGTACCACACCATTGCCAATATGGACATCCCCTACAGTCTCCTAGTGGGGGATGGTGGGTAACCACTGGTGTCATGGCTGATGACACCCATCAGCAATGCACACACACCTGAACACTCACACCATAATGAGGTAGATGCACAGGCAAGACATATAATTGTGCATGTGTTTGGGATAAGTTCACGGTTCTGGTATCCGGACACATCCAGTGGAGCCCTGCAGTATTCACTAGCTACATGCACACAAGTTGTTATGGTATTTGCTATGCTACACAATCTGATCCTGCAGTAACAGTTGCAGCAGGAACAGCATGGGGCAGGGCCACACAGCCCATCACCACTGCCAAGGCCTGTACAGGCACAGTGTGACTTGGCAAAGGAACTACCTGAGCAGGGCACAGTCGGCGAAAGGCCGTGCACAGTATGACCTGCCCTTGGCAAAGAGGCAACACAAGGCATATGCACTGACACAGTAGGTATCCACGGATTTCCCCTCTCTGACCCGCACACAGTACAATGGATGCCAAACATGACACTACCTGTGCTTGGCCATGTATAGGAGGTGCACTGTGTGCATCCGACATAGGCAGCCCTCCAGCACCATCCTCAGGTCCAGAACACCCCCAGGGTATGTCTATTGACCTAATAATTGGCAGTTGTATTAGAATGTGTATTTACCCATTGCTATGGTATGTATGTGAGCATACAAGTGACTGCGGTGGCCGAATGTTAGGGCAGCAGACAGTACACATCCATAGTGGCACCATGACCTCTGTAGCACATACGGGGGTCACAATGGTAGCCAATAGTACACAGGGTGTCCTAACCCACTGCAGATTATGGGCTGACCATCATGTGTGTCTGTACAGCCCACACACGTTCCATGCAGCTGGACAGGTGTGGACCAATACAGACAAATGATATACAATGGCCTATGGATATGCCCAATGAATGACCCCACCCCCCTAAGACACAAACAGACTACAGCAGGCCAGGCAGTTTGATGTAGGTTTTGAAAGCTAGGATGTCCAACACCACTGTGCTGGTATTTAAAGCTGGGATCTGATGTATCTGTATCTGATGTACACTGGTATCCCTCCAACCAGCAATTTAGGTAGGTCCACACACTGACATGGAGTACCTGGCATACCAGTACAGTAGCGGCAGATGTGTACATTTGTCAGCTGTGCCCCCCATCCAACCTACACATGTGAAAGTCATGTGCGCCACCCACGGTGCTGTGTAGGACTGTGGTTGCGGTTGGATGTCCCCCCACGCTATGCAGACATGTAGCAACTGTCAGTGCCACATGACCATTAGCTACCCTGCAGATACAGCATGACACCTGTCTGTGTAGAATGGAGGGGTCGGCAGCACAGTACTAACTATCTGGACATGTGACACATGCGATACAGTTGACCATACTTGGCATGCTCACACACATGACGGCATGATGGTAATGTCGGTCGACAACATGTGTAACAGTCATACTGGGCATGCTCACACATTGAAACACAGGACGGCCAGGCATGCATACACCAGTGGTCCGGACATATCTGCCAGTACATTGCTATACTGTTGGATGACTGCGCTGTATGGTGTGTGCGTGGTCTATTGTCCGTACATATACCATGGTCTATTGTTAATTCACATGAGCTATGTGCACAGGGTACTGCTACCAACACGTGAATAGGGTGGTTCTTTGTTTGCGGATAGACCGACTCCTTTGGATACGGACTGGGTAAGGCACATTCCAGCAGGTGGGAGCAGTTGTGCATGGGTTTGCACAGTGTTAAGCATTGCTGACCTCTGGTTACAGCACCTTATACCCGTTTAGACTCCACATTTCTTTGACAGTACACTACTGGCATACTGGTAGACAAACACGCTTATAGCCGCTCGCTCACCGACATTTCTGCTTACATTTGTCACTCAAGCTGGGTGTGTGCGATCCCTTGTGATGCGTATTACACTGGACTACATGACTACAGTATTGGGTATGTGTAACCATTTGGCGACGGCAGGCGTTCAACTGTACAGACTCGGCGGCCTGTCCAGTGACGTAATCATATTATATGCGTGTTCCTCATATGATCTGCTCATATCTGCCTTATACATGGGAACTGATACTCTGCAATGCTGACATGTGAATATGATTTTGTTAACGCAGCTGTCCACCGAGTCATGCTACTGCTTACCTACTGTACATTTTCCACCTTTCAGATTGCATGACGGGAGACTGTTGGAGTAACACCTTTCCCACTTTGCATGGGACAGTCCCTCATTAGGCATATGTCATGTGACAATACTCTAGCCATTGCAACTGTCCTGATTAGGGGACATTCTCATGTTGTATGTGTCTGTAGTAGTTGCTTGTTACAGGTCTTGTATACCTGACACGTCGATATGTTATATGTAGTAGCATAAGCAACTTTACTGCTGCTAGACTACACTTTGATTTGTGCCAATATGTATATTTCTGTACTATGCATGGCTGTAGGTATGTTCTGCCCTGGTACGTCTGACATTTGTACAGAGCAGGTTCCACTTTGGCCATTCAGAATGGTGGTGGCCCTATAAATCCAATATGTAGAGCTATCACATATGTCAAGGCAACACATACCCACAGCCAGTAGTAAACTGATGACTTCCATGGTTTGCATATGTTAAGGTTATTCTTGTAGCATTATAATTGCTAATACTGTTTCCTATTACATATAGCTGTTTCTGATACAACAAATTAATTTCAGACACCACTACACACACTATATGGCCTCCTTTCCCGAACTCACAGGCCATGTGCCTTAACTGTCATTTTGCAGGACACAACTGCCCAGACGGGTGTGTCCCTCAAAGGCATATGGGTGTTGAACTCATCTATTATGCTATCATCTACGTAAGGTGGTCAGCAAATTATGCACTTTCTGTCACTAGCAGATCTCACATACCAATGGGTGTGAATGAACACTGTATCAGGAACAATGCATAACACCCTGTGGGACACATTTAGATGATTGGTTCTATTAACCAGACACATTTACAGTCACAGAGCATATGTATTCATTCACTTTGTCGAGGTACATGCTGTTTATGACTCATACATGTTGTCATCTGTCATTACCTGTATTCCGCCACCTGTCCACCTATTATCACTAGTTCTGGAAGTGTTTAGTTGGACTTTGTTACATTCTGATTCATAACTATGGATGTCTATGCTAATTGGGTACACGGCACTGATTTGGTCTCTATGCATTCACCTGATGGTTTACAGACTATCCGGTAGATGTGCTCTTCAGGTTTGGGAGGTGTAGGCGTCTGCTATGCCACATAGGAATATCAATGACTTCCACTGGGCAGGCCTACTACATCTCTGCTAACCAGCACCTGCACACTTAAGCTCATTATTGCATACCCATGGTCCACCTACCTGGCACCCCTATACAGCACTCATGACAAATACTTACTGCGAGCGCAGCTGGGGTATGAGCACACCCCTACACATTGCCCACACTCCCCGTCTCGAGACACATGTCGTACGTTTTGTCAACCCATGTATTATCACACTTGCACAACCTACTGTTCCATGTACACCTACATCCTGCTCGCATCAATGACAACAGGTTCACATGTACCCTAAATTTTTGGGGTCCCGCAAGGGACACCGTTATCCATGTTTAAAGTGTAAACCTTGCAGATCTCTCCCACTGGTACTTTCCTGCCGGTGTTTTGGACAGCAGCAGTGTATTAATCTTTATTGCCTGTCTGTATGTCTGACTGGCCTAGCTGGGCGGTGTGGGGGGTACAACATTTATTTATTGGACCTCCCAGTCACATATGCCCGGGCTGTATATATGTTACCCCTAATTGCTGTAAAGTAATCTAGTTATGTACATGTGTATATCTACAATGACATATATATTTGTTTTGTGTGTATGTGTATATATCAATACCTGTTGTTTGTGTGTATATATATATATATATATATATATCTATCTATCTATATATATATATATATATATATATATATATATACATATATATATATATATCTCCATAGTATATCTTTGTGTGTGTGTATATATATATATATATATATATATATATATATATATATATATATATATGTGTATAAATATATATGTATATAAATTAATATATACATATATATATATATATATATATATATATATATATATATATACACACGTTTTTATCTATATATACATCTGTGTGTCCGTTAACCTATACATTTCCCGGACATAGACACTTACACATGCGTATTGGGTTTTATCTCTGCTTCAACAGCATACTATTGCCTTAGTCATTATGACACCGACACTTCACTACGGTGAACTTGTGATCAGTATACTGCATGTTATACAGCGGACAGATGTCGCACGTTTTTCATGTCTGGGGTGCCGCTGATAAGTGTGATGTGATACAGTGTCATTCGACCTATTACTTGTATACACAGCCTATTATTCCTGCTATTGTGTTTGTTTCTGTGCACATTCATATTATTACTGTTAATAGAATGAGTGTTTGTGTTACTGAGATTGTACATCAACATATTGATGTCTTCATGTAGTTGTGTCTTTCTGCTTTTCCCGGTTTGGGGTTGTCACAGCAGAACTTCTTTCCGCTCATGGGTGGCGTATAGGTTTTATGTGCCGGGCTGCCAACCCTGATGCACAACGTCCGACAACGATACGCCCATTCACGCATGTCTCCACGCAGATGACGCTCTATCTGGGAATCGCACCTACGTACTAGCTGACCTCCACGGGCCACTCCACTGCACCCGGCGCGACATAACCTAGCACTCCTGTGTCCGTAATCGCATATCCATAGTTTCTCCAGCACACCCGTGTTGAGTTTCCACACATAACAGCCATTATACACCTGATATCGCAGCCATGACACACCTTTACACATTGCCCTCTCCAGAGCGTTGGGGCCCTACACACATTTTGTACCACCTCGTGTATTCACAGGGTCACCATCCATTCATATTTGCACATTTCCTGGTGTTATGGATTACGAACGATTTGCGGGTTACAAGTGTAGGTGGTCGCAACATGTACTACATTCTGTCTGTGTATAATGTTGACGTAGCACTTCAACGATGTTATGGCCACTGGTATAACCCCGCCTCTGGTGTGAAGAGCGGTGCTCTACTCACTCTTATGCAGCATTATCTGACATATGCTGTGAGCACTTTATAATACCTTACTTGCTCAAATTCCCTTCACAACCCTTATGTTTGCTTTCGTCTTTTGGTGTTCATTACATATATATAATTGCATATTTCTGTTATGTCTGTGGTTATTTATCTATACACACATCTATCTATCTATATATCTATATATATATATATATATATATATATATATATAAATGTTACAGCTGTACAAAACAACATACATTTGCTATGCTACAAGCTGCGTACACCCGCGCAGGCGCACTTGCATCCACTTATTCTGAGTTACATATGTTTACTGCCACTTCTTTGGAATTACATGTGCCTTATTCCTTATGAAAGTACCACTTTGACTGATGGAATCCGGTTAATGGCCCCATGCGAGACACACGGTCACCTTTACATGTATAAATGTTGGTTTTTCAGCAAAGAGCCATTCATTACACAATAAATTAATATGTGCTATAGTCGTACTTGAACCATGAATGCCTTTACGTTAGGCAGATGCTCTAACCACTACACTATTGTTGTTCTGCCTCATTTATATATACACCCATGGTTCATAGCTACTCTGACATACGCCTCATTGCTTCACTTACACAGCAGGCATCCATTCTCCTGCTGGGATAACCGCAGTACTACACTTCCGACATTCTCTGTTTCCTACTGCTCTGGACCCGTGCTGCATGTCTACTCACTCCAAGGATATTCAGAACTCCTACACTTTTAGTCCTCGCACATATGTGTGTTTGATTGTCAGGGTGTTCATGTGCTGGTCCTGGTTTAGGTTTTCCCGACTGGTGAAAAGAACTGCCCTGTCACTGTTCAAATATCAGACGTAGCACATGGATAGAGTTAGTCCAGATTGTAACATTCTACTTGAGTTTACAGACGCAGGTGTTTGGGCACCTCTGACTACATTATTAGGTCGGCACTACATAATATAGGGCGGGGAGTGGTTCCACTACATAATACAGGGTGGGGGGGGGTTTCCACATGCTTCCCTTCACATTTGACTATTTCATTCATTTATAGATACAATGAATATTATTGTGGACATCAGGTATAAATTCACTACAGGTATGCAATAGACCTGTCAACAAATGTAACAGTTGGTTGGTGTACATACGTGTACGGACCTCTGTGATACTCGGGGACTAGTTTCTACAGTGACAGGGACAAGGCTATGACAAATCAGGGACAATCACGGACACTTCTACCATATTAGTACTATTAACTTGGAACGTGTTGACAGATTTGTATTACTACTACTTTTCTGCAGTTAGATGCATCTATTACTCTTCAATGTTGTAATTAGTCATTCTCATTCAACACCTTTCCTCCAAAGGTCACTGGCTTTGTGAGTGATTAAGAGGATGGCCAGGTATTGTGCGAATGCTCTGACCATAGGTAGGGTTGACACATTGTCATATGTACAGGTTGGGATATATTCTGGGGATACCAGATTGTTTAGGCCAACACATACCCACGGTCAGTGCAGGTTTAGAACATTCATTAGTTTCCTAGCTGTGAGCCTATACCTTTAGCACTTTAGTTGTTAGTCTGTTTCTTGTATGAATTATGTGTTTTCTATCCTGACATGACCGCTTTAGGCAACTGTTACATGCAGTATGGTACATAGTTATTTCCTGCAATCACAGGACATTTGGCATTGTATCATTGTTGGTCAGGACACACCTACCCACACAGTGACTGTCCCTCACACAGTGGATCGGGGGGTATCCTGTTTACATCAGTGCCTTCATCACCCTATTTCCAGGTGCCACTATGTGAATGTGTACAATATATTCTCTTGATTATTCATGTCGAGACATGTGCGTCATGGGCAGGTGTTTGATCCTGGGTAGTAGGTTCTGCATGACCATCTAGGGCTGGACAGTCTCGTGCACCACTACTGCACATTCCAATGTGTGTCCAGATGTCTACAGGACTGGACATCGTGTCTTGATACCCATTCTGATGTTTAAACAGGTTACTTATCCCATGAGGGATATCCAAAAATTTAACAAGACCAACAACGAACATTCTTTTGGCGTTACGAAAATGTGCCGGGAGTTTTACATGCAAGGAATGCATAGTTTGCAATCCTGGAACTGCCTAGGGTGACACTGCCTACATGTGAGTAGTGGTCACTATGTGTAGATGTGGCTGCGCCAAGCTAGTAGGCTAAGTATGGCTGGATTTGGTGGACGATCAAATATGGGGGCGGGTTGTGTGCTGTGGAGGGGATGATGTGTATTCCATTATGCATCCAGGTGTGTTGCATTTCATTTGGCCGGTTCCATCAGGACCAATTTGTGGGTATGTGCCAGTGACATTTCTGTACATTTGTATCGCACATTTTAATATTCATATGTTTGTGGGATTGTGTTCTACAGTATGGCCTGTCAGGTTGTAGTGCAGATGTGTATACACGTTCTTTGTGTTTCTTTATGATTCACCCGCTGCTCCCTCATACACCTTCAGTTCACCTATTCTGCATACGACAGTCTCGCCTTTGAGGATTATACCATTACCCATCCCCCCCACACACATATTCCTGACACTCCATCCATCACTGCTTTGGTTGATGGCCCATGACATGGTCAAGGTAACACATTGCATACACTACCTATGTCAGGTACCTGTATGGTTGTGTGGACTACCCTGGCGTGTTTCACCTTCCACATGCTATACATCATGCACATAGGTACACGCCCATACTTAACTTTCATGACATGGTTGGTACACCTGGGTAATACCCATTCAACTGTGACACATCCTGACATGTACAGCTTGGACCGCATATGTGCAGACTTTGGCCGACTGTTATGATCATTGGTAGGATGCCACCTTTTCCTATTTCCAAGATGGGATATATTCCAGACACATATCCGATTGTACTGGACAACACATACCCACAGTCAAGGCTGTGGATAATACTGTTCCTTTAAGCCTACATGTTGCCTTATTGTTGTAGCAGTTTATATGCTCCTTCTGTTTCGTTTACATGCTTATTCTATTTTCTGTCACATATGGTATGTTAAATACGGACATACCCCCACATTATCCCCCTTCACAAAGGTGGTAACTCAAATGATTATTCTAACTACCGACCAATAGCTCTTTTATCACCCTTAGCAAAAATCATGGAAAAATGTGTTCACCAGCAACTTTTAAACCATTTAACTCAAAATAACACAATAGCTAAGTGCCAGCATGGTTTTAGGCCAGCACATAGCACCACTACTGCCTTGTTATCCTTTACAGATGCCATAAATAGAAATCGAAACAACAATAACCCCTCATCTGCACTCTTTATTGACCTCTCAAAAGCTTTTGACATGGTAAACCATACCCTTCTTATTAACATTCTTGAATCCTAGTCCACTGACTCTCTGGCTATTAAATGGTTCATGTCCTACCTAACCAATAGACAACAAGCAGTTCTCTGGGAAAATAATATATCATCCCTTCTACCAGTCTCCCTTGGAGTCCCTCAAGGGTCCATTCTAGGCCCACTTCTTTTTTTCCCTTTTTATCAACGACCTCCATGTAGCAATCCCACAAGCCACCTGCATTCAATATGCAAATGATTCAACATTAATATGCTCAGCTAGTTCCACATCTGAGCTACAGTCTCTGACTCAAAATGTTTTCAATACTGTTGAAACATGGTTTACAAAACGTTGCCTCCTTCTTAATGCTAAAAAAAACAAGCTCCTTCTCTTTAGACCCACTAGCAAGTCCCCCCCTATAGATTTCTCTATCATCTCCAATAATCACACTACCATATACCCCGACTCTACCACTAAATTGTTAGGAATAACTATTGACAATAATCTTACGTTTGATATCCACATAAATAATACCATAAAAACTGTCAACAGAAAAATAGGCTCCTTATATTGAATCAAAAGTTTCCTAACTCCAATAGCCAGAACCAAAAATTGCACACTCCCATTTAATTTTAACACTGCTATATGCCTGTCCCATATACACTAACCTCAAAAAAAATAACCTTGTCAAACTAGCACATGCCTACAACAGCATCGCCAGATTTGCCACTGGCAATCCCTTTAGAACTCACCACTGTTTAAATCTAATGCAGCTAGGCTGGATTGAACTTGAAAACCATCTGAATATCTCCCAACTAACCATTCCCCATAAGATATTTTATCAACCTAATAGCACTCCTGTACTATCCAATCTCATAATCCCCTATAAAAATCTAAACTCCCTACGCTCTTCTAGTAAACTTCTAGCTAACATAACCAAGACTAACAACACAGCTGGTGATTCCCTGTTTTCTAATGCAGTGGGAAAAAACTGGAACCTACTCCCCAACGATCTTACATCACTTACTTCCTTGCCTCTCTTTAAACAAAACCTCAAAAAACACCTTAAAACACACTGGTTATGCCCCTGCAGTAACCCTGACTAACCTTCTGCTTTTCTACCTTATAACCCTACTTTTACTAACTTATAACCCTGACTAACCATCTGGTTTTGCTAATTTTTATTTGCACCTCTTTCTATATATTGCAAACACTTTTCATACTTACTGAAGCAGAAATGAACTGGTGAACACAAAGGAACAGACTGGACTTCAACAAAATGGCTGCCATCCTATAAGCAGTGTCTCCACATAGCTCTGCCACTCACCTGAACTACAACTACAATTGTAAGAATCTTAAGTCTTCACAATATATAATTTCATTACTAAACTATCAAGAACCTTACTTGGAGACTGTCCATGCGTCTTGGAGAGGTTACAAAAAGTCTGCTGCACAGGATTGTACTTGATTTATCTGTCTGCCTGCTACTTGTCTGGTCTGCATGTGCTCTAGGCCTCGGAGGCCTAGTATTCCTGTGGAAAAAAAAAAGAAGCTTTGAAAAATCTTCCATAAACATGTCAAAGGAACTAGATCACATGGATACTCAATCTACCAAAGCCAAATTCTCAGCTATAGCCTCCCAGAAAAGAAGGAACCCGAAAAGGCTCAGAACTACCAAACAACAAGAGGCTTCTAAAGCAATACCTTTAACATCAAAAGAAAAAATAGACTCATCTTACATGGAAGAGCTGAAGACTGCACTGCAACCTATTCAGTCAGCAATCCAAGGTATTTCACAGCAGATTAAAACATTTAATGAATCCAGTGACAAGATTTTAATCAGAATGAATAAAACAGAAGCTAAGGTTCTGGACAATGAGATAAAAATTGATCAACTATGCATAGATCAAAAAAATAATGACACTACCATAAAAAGTATCCAACAGAAACTAATTGATCTCGAAGCCAGATCCAGATGCAACAACCTTATCATCAGAGGTATCCCAGAACATATTCCACAAATGGATTTACTTGAGACCATCTCAGACATATTTTCTATTTTCCTGGACAAAGAACCACTCTTAGATAAGATAATTATAGAACGAGCTCACAGAGCCCTAAGACCAGCAACCAACAATTTTTTTCCAAGACCAATGTATGTGAAGATTCTTAACTATCAGCATGTCACCAAATTAGTCTTAGCAGCAAAGAAGAAAAAAATCAATTGACTGGAAGGGTTCAAAAATCTTCCTCTCTCCTGACCTTCCAGCCCCGATTAAACAGGAGAGACAGAAATTAGCTCCTTTTTGTGCCTATCTAATTAGAAAGCAAATTTGTTTCCAAATGCGCTATCCCAGCACCCTTATCTACTCTCACTTGGGTACACAGTTCTCAGCGCACAACCTAGAAGAGGCTAAGGAGGCTTTTAAAAAATCTTTTAATGAAGTTCCGGATAAAGCAACCTAAACTCTGCATATATCTATACTTAAATGCGTGCGTTAGGTTTCAAAGATGTTTTCATCGGTTTGTTTCAAGGGGAAGCTAGAGGTTACCGTATCAGTTTGGTCTGTTAGATGATCTCCAATAGTGGTTCGTCAGCAAGGTCAGATCCTTTTCACTTTGTTTCTTGCCAGGTTTTTTATTTTTCAGAGCCCCGGGCCTGTCAACATGCTTACCGGTCCTTAGGAGAGTTTTTGACCCTGCAGGTCCCATCATGCAACTGTTTTTTAAAGGCATACTGTTTCCTTTGTGGTGCACCAGGTCTCATGGAGTTTTTTCTTTCTTTTTTTTTTTTTTGGGCGCAATTTGCGGTCCCTTGCTTTTCTGTACCGTAAAAAAGCCTTCAATCAGCAGCAAGCAAAGGGAAGAACAACGCGACGAGCTTTACAGCACCAATCTGATGGAACTCACTTCTATTGGGAAGTAACTAGGCGCGTCCATCACCACAAGTCTCTGGCAGCGCAGAACTAGCTTTCCTGATCGCAGTCATCCTGCCTTCTGTTCCCTGCTAATTGCAGTAAGGTAAACTCGGGTGTTTATATTGCCTTCTATAAGCAATACACAATTAGCGACTGTGCTTCAGAGGTTATTTCACATGTTATTCTTCGTGAATGTGCAATCCCAGCTGCACGCTTTTTCCTTTAGGTGGAACAAGTTTTGTTTGATTGAATTTCAAGTGTATCAGCTGCAAAAAGGGAACAATTGTTTTAGATAGCCAGATGGTTAGTTCCTATGTTCCTGATTGCTTTTAAAATAATTCATATTAATTACAATCTCCGAGAATGTGTCCCTCCATGAAAGTAATCTTTTGATTCGAAAAATATACTTTCACAGTTTTCTTGAGTTTAGATTACTGAGCTGTTTTTGTACTTTATAATCACTTGGTTTGCACAATGGGGGGGGGGGGGATAGCAAATAAGGCTGATTTCAACAACTTATGGTTAACTTGTCTGTTTTGCTAAATTCACTTTGTGTTTGAAGCAGAAAAAGTATATCTCCAATATTTTATTAAATCTCTGTTTGCTCCGAGAATAATCCAAGTCAATGGTTCATGATCCTTTTCTGGCTGAGTTTCTCATGTGGCTGAAAACCACGACACTGCAGGGTTATATTTTCAAGGTGGCATTAACAGGTTACTGGGTTACTTGGGCTGGGTTTAAATTGGCACTTACTAATGTACATCCGATGGTACAACAGATTACAATAAAGCCAAAATAGCACAGTGTATAATTACTCAACCACATATAAATAGGTGTATTTTTTTCTGGTTTTTGATTTAGATTTGAACTTCGATACAATCTGTTTCTGCTGTGCTGGATTAATAGGTTTAGAAAGACAAAACTGATCATTCACACGCAGGCCTTAGAGGTCTGGATTATTACATACTCATTGGGTAACATGAGCTTGGCTTGTGTCTTGGAGCAAACACTAATTACTGTGGCAATACTAAGTTCTAAATAATTGGCAACTTGTGCTTATATTTGAAATCGCTGGTCATTATTGGGAACAGAATATGGGTCAACCCTCCCAGCTGGCTTGCCGAGTAAGACAATGTCATTTTTGAAACGTAATAGCCTCTGCAAAAATTAAAGAACTTTCCCTACCTCATAGTACTGAGATCTTAGGTGTACTACAATGTAAGGACATAACCTAATGAGACTGTCTATTAAAAAATGTTGTAACTACTGTTTTAATTAAATTAATGGGTCTGTCAAAGAGAATGACTAGGGACCAACATGGTAAGCACAGTAACCTTATAGGAAATGTAAATAGTTTTGATTTTGGTTCTGACCTTCATGAGTGTATGCTCAATGTCTATTCATGTGTTTTTGTTTGTGATGGGGATTTCAATGGGCATATAATAACTTTATATAAGGTGCAATATAAAGTGCTATTGTGGTTTAACTCTAAATGATTTCCTTTTACTTTGGCAGAGTGATGGGCATGTGTTTGCACTGCTGGGGTTTGCTATGCATTTCTGTTCACGGAGTATATGGAGACATATTCTGGGAACAAGTTTTTTTTCTAACTGTCTAGTCACTAAACGGAACAAAGTATGGTTCCCAGACCCTTCCGGGCTTAGGGGGAGTTGGGTATGCACCGGTAGTAAGCGGGAAGGAATGATTATACTTGCCCCTGCACGTAGAATCCACTTTGATAGTAAGTTCCAGTACTATATACATCCCCTTTTACATATCCCCTTGTATAATCTATTTTACTCAACTGGTTGATGTGGAACATAGAATCGTGGAACATTAAGGGTTTACAATCAATTAAGAAAAAAAAATTACTTATGCATCTAACACTGAAATCTACCTCTAATATTACTTTCCTTCAAGAGACACATTTACTAAATCAACAGTGAGATAATGATAAGTTGAGACCATGGATCAAAAACATTATAGCCTCAGAAAGCACTACGAATAGTGCTGGAGTGGCCATTATTATCAAAAGGAGCTTCGGGACAAATATAGTTAAGATGGGGTCAGATGAGGAGGGCAGGTGGTCTTTCTTCATTTCAATACATCCCTTATTAGATAAACCTATTCTAGTTATAAACATTTATGCCCCATGTTACGCTCAACAAAATTTCTTCGCAAAGTTATATAACTTTCTTGCCTCTTTTCACAATCATTACTATATCATTGGTGGAGATTGGAATGTGGTGCAGGACCCCAAATCAGATAGATCAAACCCTAAAGCGAGATATAATCTGCCAGCAGTTAAAGCTTTAACTGAACTGAAAGAAGATTTTAACTTATTTGACCCAAGTCTATTTTTAGACCCTGCTCAGAAGAAGTCCAAATACACTTTCTTCTCTAGCTGCACTAAAAGTTGGTCTAGATTGGACTTTTTTCTGATTTCTTGGGCCTTCTATAACCTGGACATATCCTTTAATCAATCTCCCAGATCTCTATCAGATCATTCCAAAATCTCTTTATCTATACATAGTCATAACAAGGACCCAACTAACAGACCAGCTCTGTGTTGGCGACTAAACCCCAACCTCCTGAGGAAAGAGGAGATTACCGCCCAAATTGAAGAATACCTTGATAATTTTCTTAAATCTAGGGACTCCTTCCAATCTCCTATAGATTACGAATGGGCCGCAGTTAAATCAATGATCAGGGGATTCCTGATAAACAAAGCCTCATATGCTAAAAAACTTCACAATAAAAAAGAAAGGGAACTAACTTTTCAGTTACTTTCAGCGGAAGTGGAAGCCCAAACAAACCACTCCATGCTCTTAGAAGAGCGTATAATACAGTTACAAAAAAACCTAATTTCTTTACAATCGGATAACCTGAGCTTTCATGAAATTAAGTCACTAGCATTATACGCAGATGTAATGCAATCTCCCTCCAGATTTTTGGCCAGAGCGATCAATTTATCTAAACCCTCTACATTCATATCAGAAATTCACTATAAAGGCAAGGAGTTCCAAAAACCCAAGGAAATCATTAAAATTTTTGAAACTATTTTCACTCAAATTTATGGACCCACAGCTAACATAGTAGACGAATCAGAAATACAATCTTTTCTGAGAAATTTGACCTTTCCCAAAATTACGGAAAAACAGAGTAAATTCCTGGAAAGAGACATCAACACACAGGAGATTACTTCTGTCATAAATAACCTTAAACCCAACAAATCCCCTGGCCCTGACGGATTTACGGCAGAATTTTACAAGGTATTTAATACAAAAATATCCAAAGGATTGAGGTTATTATTTAATTATATTATTTTAAACGGTTTCAAAGACATTCATTTAAACGCCTCTAAAATGATCTTCATTCTCAAGCATAATTCGGACCCTAAAAATCCTGAAAACTATAGACCCATTTCCATAATCAATTTAGATATGAAAATCCTAGCAATGGTTCTGGCTAATAGACTGAAAGTGGTCATCTCTAACATTATCTCCCCCGAACAATCTGGATTTATCCCGGGAAGGCAAACTAATGATCAAACTTTACTGTTGGAATCTATGATACACCATTCCAATCTTAACAAGCACCCTTTATATGCCCTAGCGGTAGATGCATCCAAGGCGTTTGATCGTTTGAGTACAAAATTCCTATTTCTTACGCTACCTTTCTTCAATATCCCATTCTCATTCATAGACAAGATAAAAACCCTTTATTCTGCAACATACACTACGCTTCATATTAACAAACTACTTTCCAACAGGATTAAAATTGTCAACGGGGTCAGACAAGGTTGCCCCCTTTCCCCACTTCTATTTAATCTATATATGGAACCACTATTCATGCTTATTAAACAATCCACTTTTCATCATCCCCCTAACATTTATAACTCAAAGATTTTTCTATCAGCGTACGCAGATGATTTAAATATTTATTTCACTCTCCCCGGATCTGACCCAATCAAAATAATATCTTCCATTGAACGATTCTCTAACCTAGCTAACTATAAACTCAATAAAGAAAAATCCCTAATATTTCCTTTGAATGTCCATTCTATGCTGCCGAATACATTTTCTGGATCAGTGTTCAAATCGCAACAACAATTACAATATTTAGGGATTCAATTTTCACAGGGAAACAGAAACTATCATCAGGAGAATGTCATCCGATACTGGAATAATATTCAAAACGATATTGATAGATAGTCAAAACTTAAGCTCCCTTTCCTGGCCAGAACCACGGTGATTAAGATGAATATCCTTCCCAGACTTCTTTATCTGTTCCAAGCAACCACCTGTATTCTACATAATAACTTTTTCAAAAGGATGGTATCGTCCATCTCTAAATTTATTTGGGCTCCTAAAATGGTTAGAATTAGTTATTTAAAACTCATGTATCCAAAGGAAAGGGGTGGAGTGGGTCTTCCCGATTTCAAAACATATTATCAGCTAATAAATAGTAGTAGAATATTTAAGATTGCGTCCTATCAGAGGACTAAATCTCTTTGGGCCCCAGCATGGGTGATTTTAGGTAATAGTTTTGTTAAAACATTAAAATTCAACCCTGTAGCACTCCCATTTTTAAATGAAGCTAACTTAGGTTTACTAAAGCGTTCAAAAAGCCTAATATTCAGCATAAAATCCCTTCAGGCCCTTTTCAATTCTCTGAACTTGTCCCATTCATTCTCAACTCTTCAACCACTTCATCTCAATCCCAACCTTAAATTAAACGGCCATATGCTTAATTTGGATCAATACCCTCTACTTATGAATACGACTATAGCCGATCTTTTCCCCTTTAGACATCAGAATATCACTAGCCTAAGAATAAAACTGAATTTGCCAAAAATACCTGAGTATTCTACGACAAATTAGAGAACTGATACAAAAATACTTGGACCACCCCCTGGCCTCAGATAATGATATTACAACATGCAAAATGATAAAGAAACTCCTTCTCAGGGAAAAGAAAATGACTGCTAACTCCTACAAGGTCATTATAGCAATCAAATATCAGAATGCTCTAGGTTTTTCGAAGTTTTGGACAAAGGCTAACCCTTCTATCAATCAAAACCAGATCTTAAAAGCTATAAATATAAGCTCTAAATCTATTCCTTTCAAAAGGATGAAATACACTTATCTAATGATCCTGAATAATGCATATTTCACCCCGTACGTCCTTAGTAGAATGTTCCCAAATCAGTCCCCCAAATGTCAATACTGTTCGAATCAAACGGATGATATCCTCCATTTGTTCTGGAGTTGCAAATGTTCCTACAAACTTTGGTGTGCCTTGAGAGTGATTCTAGAGAAAATTGGTTATGAGAAATCCACCCTCTCATGGGAATTCACTATACTCCATATCCCACCTCCTGGCATGTCAGATAGGAAATGTAAGATTTTAATACCCATATTTATGTTAATCAAATATTACATTTCCTTAAATTGGAAGAATAGACACTCCCTCTCTTGGGAGGGTTTCAAACTGACAGCTATGAAATACCTCAAGGCTCACAAATTTCTGTTCCAAATTATTAACAGTAAACCGGTGTTTAAAGAATTCTGGGGATTATTATCAGATCATATACTTAAATGATTATGGATCTCATGGGGTTTTCAATGCTTACTTCAAAATATGCTGGACCTTTTCAAGAAGTTCTTGGGCAAGTTATGATTTTGTATATAGTTTTGGTGTGGTTGTATATGTTTTTGTTGTGTTAATTCTTCTGTTTTTTTCTGTATATTTTTAATGACTTTTGTGAAAATTTGCAATAAAGAGAGTTTTAAAAAAAAAAAAAAAAAAAAAAAAAAAGGAACAGACTGGACTTTGTACTGTTGTTGATCCCAAAACACCTTTATTTTCATTATTTGTTCACACCCTTTTCTCACTTTTTTGTGTAATTAATTTAGCACATAATATTTGTAACTTTA
>NC_056730.1:1084464060-1084544688 GCF_019279795.1 Protopterus annectens | reverse complement strand
TGTCCTCTGTGCCCAAAAAAACCCCTTTGAAAAAGTTCCGGGAACTACTGTTATGCCAGATATCTGCATAAGGTCCTCTCAATAGGTTTACTGGACACTTTGCAGAAACAACTATTTTACTTCTCTGGGTCATACCTGAAATAGGGTCAGTTATTGCTATATCATGGGAAAGTGGTTCCCTGTATAGCTGTCCATTTGCTTTTACTAGTATATAATCAGGTGATCTGATTGTTCTGGTAACTTGGAGGTGTATCAAAGTCCTGACGCCCTGAGTCACACAGGAATTTGACTTCTTCCTCCACCAGAAGTGTAACCTCCGGTCAGATTCGCCAAGTAGAGCTCTAAGCTCAATAATGCTAAGTCCAAAATTTCACTTTCTTCATCCTCCATATCTACTTGCACTTCCTCTACTCCTTCTATCACATTTACATGTGTTTTCTGTTTATTAACTTTTCCTGATGATTTCTGACTTTCACTTGATGTATCCTCACTATCATATAGTCAGTCCTCATCTCCCTTATCTTCTGTGATTACCTTTTTGTTTTACCTACAATCCCTTGCTAGATGTCCTTTTTTCCCGCACTTGAAGCATTCACCTTTCTTTTTCCTTTCTTCAAAATCTTCTGATCGCTTGTCAGACTGTTTGTTTCTGGGTATTTTTCTTGCCCTTTTTACCTGACTGTAATACAAATACTTCAGCTCCGTCTTCAGCAGTGAAGACTTGCACCTTCTTTTTCTTTTTACTATTAAAATGTCTCTCAGCATGTCTAGCATATTCGAGTAAGGCTTGTAGCCTCCTGTTCAAGATCTATCATATGCTTAGTAATGAAGCTACTAATAGGTGCAATGCAACCTTTCAAAAATGCATTTTAATTGTTGTTCATAATGGGAATCATTCGTTTGGTTCTCAGGAACCGACATACTGCTATGATTATTAAAACATTCTAATAATCTAGCATAATATCCATCTATTGTCTCATTTTCCTGTTGTATGCATTGATTAATGCAAGTCCAGTCTGCTCTGGGTTTCCATTTCTCAGAGATTTGGTCTGTCAGACCTTTCACTCTGTTGTCTAACTCTGCGTCACTATGTGGGAGTGGTCTAAGCTCTGCATTACGAGGATTCCAGGCACCACAAATCATGTGCCAATCCAGACCTATAATTTGTCTTACTACTTTTTCTACTTCTTCCCCATTCAAGTGGTAGCTTAACCTCATGCCTTGTAAATCTTCTAAAAATTTCGTAAAATTAACTTTAGGATGGGGGATTCCCTCAGTAGCCTTCCGGATGTCCTCCGGTGTCCATGGTCTATATACTAAGAGTGTTTGGTCCTGCCCTTCCTGTCCTGCCTGAGGATTTGGAACTTCTATAAGTGGGCATATTTCTTCCTCACTCTCATCCTGTAAATTTCTCTCCGTTTGGTATGATTCTGTGTCCCTATGTGTTTTACGTGTTCGGGACCTAGTCTCAATAGGATCTCTAACAAATAGTTGTGGTTTTGCTGAAACGTCAGCATAACGTGGAGGCGGACCAGCCTGTCCACTCGCTTCATATCCTGAAAAGGGTAAGGGAGGAGGAGGAGGAGCTGTCGCTATTACCAAGTTATTATCCTCTTTGTCTAAAAATAATGTTTTTGAATTTTTAAGCTTCTGTTCTCTACGATTTGCTTCCTCAATCCACCTGTGTGCTTGAGGTATGCCTAGTTGGCGTTGCTTTTTTGCCTGACCTCCTGCATCAGATTTAAGCTGTTTAAGGAGTTTAACTAGTGAAGGTTTATCTAGTTTACCATCAAATTCATATTTGCTAACTCATTTTGTATAATACCTAACGTTATCAGAACGCTGTAATTGCATGTACTTTTGCCTTCGGTTAGGAAGCGGATCTCAGGTTTTAGTGCACTGATTACCCATTTCAAAGAAAATGTTACGTAACCCTTTTTTATCACGTGATATCAAGTTCTTAGTTCCTGTTCACAGTTTATCTAGAATAACTGTCTACCTTATTCTGTTACCCTGATCTATGACCAAATATACAGTACTTCCTTTTGTCCCTGATCTGCAAACAAATCTTGACAACAATATACTGTAACCTAGTCCCTGATCTAAAACAGAAAAAAGGCAAATTCTTCCTACCTGAGCCTCCGGTATTGAAAACCGTTCAAGTTCCGCTTTTCGGCCACAGATCAGAAAGTGGCCAGCCTCTTTACACACGACAATTCAGTCGGAGGTGTTAGATATTATGAATATAAGGCTGAAATTAATTCTGTTGTAAATATGCTGAAAGAAAAAGTTTGCTTGAATATATGTATAGAGTTTACAATGTGCATTCATACTATATGTATAACAGACAGGCTTCTCTTCACAGCATCAGGAAATGCCTAACAAAGCAATACTGGAAAACAAGCATTACAAATATAAATTCAGCAATACGTGATGTTTTTCCAGTAGGAACAGCTTATACAGATATTTCCTTTCAGAATGGCATCCTCACATCAGCAAAAGTGCTTAAATCACAAAAGGACAATAGAAAAGTCTAAAAACAGACATTATGTGACTTCCCACATAAGGCCAGAAAACATACCAAGAGTGAAATGTGCGTGACTAGCTCTGTATAGCAATTGTAGTAATTCAGTTATGTAAGAGAAGGACAGAGAGAGGTATTTTGTAGAAGTCATCATTCATATCTGTAATGAAGGAAAACTTTGTAAATATATGCTACAAATCTGACAGACTACATGTGGTTTGTTATAAAATAAGTTATCTGTAACTGTGCTTATAGCTGCAAAATATATTTCTTTATCAGTGTGCAATTTGAAAGGCTTGGTGCTTTAAACAGACTACAGATGGAGTCATGCAGAGCTATGTGTCTCTGATTCAGCAGTAAAAAGGACAGCAAGACTGTGTGTCTTAAGAAGACTTCAAATCCCACAGCAAGCAGCAAGCAGCAAGTAAGCTCTATATAATTTTTCAGGAGGTCTTTTCACTCAAGAAGAACCATTTCGGTAACTTCTGTGCAGTATTCGACCACTGATATGCTCTGATCTGCAGCTTACCAAGGGAATTCCATCTTGCGAAGGACCAAACTGTTAAATAAAATTAAGAATTCAATACACAGGAGGTTCAGATTCAAAAGTTTACTAGTGTACACCAGGAGGTAAAAAACCATACAAGTACAGAATTTTGTCTGACATGAAACAGGAAGCACACAATTTTATATAGGTTTAACATTCAAGCTATGCCCACCTTACTGACGTGATATGTCACAGGGCATCTACATCACTTTAGCTTACAAGCTTCTATTCATTTAATCTGTTGATGCTGTATATTTAAAAAAAACTTTTCCTCTAGATACACACGGCCTTGCTATCCAGCTGGTCAGTCATAATGTCTTTCTGTAAAGTTACTTGTTCAAGGTTTCATATCAGTTCGAATACAATAGCAGCTTCAGTCTTTTAATGCATGTCTTTGTCCTCTATTACACTTCCTCACACAGCTGCATGCTATCTAAGTAACACATATACAAGGCCAGATCATTCCAGCAGGAAAGAGCAGAAGATTTCATTATTTCACACATTTAATTTCCTGACCCAGCAGATAATCACTTATGAAAAGCATAAACATTAAAACTTGCTAAGCTAGCATTCTGTCAGGGTCAGAGATCAGTTTTTGCTTCAAGCCACACTGCAGTTTCAAAACTACTTCACATTTAGACATGAATTAATTTTACTACTATATGATTAATAGAATAAAATGCATTATATACTACTTTGCTTTTAAACTAGCATTTCTCATGTATTCAAATACACATTTTTCTAACAGATAGCATCTATAAAAATAGTATGTAGTGTCTGAATTACTTGTAAAGGTATGCCTGCCATTTGAGCTGATACAACAATTCAGCAGAATGGCTTTCTATAATACTGAATATGATGTAGGTGCATGTATGTCAATGGGTGTACAATCCTACAGTCAAAGATAATGTTGAAAATAATACAACTGTTTTCCTTTACATAATTTTGGAATCATACACACTTAAATGTTACTAAACTGAAATAATATCAATGAATATAGATTCCCTTTTTATATTTGGTTAAGAGTTTTATATCAGGTTTATAACATATGTTCAGTTTTGTTTCTTACATTCTTTCAAAACATTATTTTCAATAATAATTCTTAGAATTTGAAACAGAACTCAGACACAAACAGTATTAACCTTTTCTTTTATAAATATGTACTTGAAGTGAAATTTAACTCAAAAGACGCAGTTAATTTTTGGTATGTGCATATACAAGATTCACTCAGTGACTTATCTGAGTGAAGTTGCACAAATTTGACATTTTCTTTTGTTCAGCTACAATACTCTCATCCTATACTGTAGTTTATTTAATCAGATGTTAATCACATTCTAGCTTTATTTCACTCCAAACTAAAATGTCATCTGTGAGGTTTGTTATAGCAATGAGTCACTCTGCAATATAACATTTCTCCAAAATGCATCTGGAGCAGGTTAGAGTCCAAATGACAACTTTAGAAATCTATATGTGCCTACAGGTGTATTACAGGCACACAGCTTGGAGTTTTGTTCATTTAATTTAACTTACCAAAATCCATGATTAGCATGAAGTACAAAGAAATATATTGCACTCTGCATTGTTGCCATTACCTCTTATATTGTCTGAAGTGGGATCCACATTTTTTGGATTTTAGAACTTATGCATGTATTTAACTTGTCTTGTTTGACTGCAGTCACCATGCAACTTAGTCATGTTGTAGGTTCATTTAGTTTCAATGTGACTTCCATAGAAGTGGTGCACTTCAATTCTTGTTTAGTCCTGGTACTCAGCACACCAGAGTCTTCCTGGAACATGGATTACAGGTACTGGTTATGTTCACCTTACAAACATTCCAAGCTTTCAAACAAATTAGAGTATTTAAAAAAATATATTATCAGTACTGTGTAATGTAAGAGAATCTACAATGCTTTTTTGCATGTTATGCCTTATGTCTCTGTACCTGCAGTGATGTGGTTTTCACAGAAAACTTTTTATTAATTTTGACTGACCAATCAGCACTGTTATTATCGAAAGCATTCATGTTAACATTAAAATTGTGAATATTGGCATCTGAAGTATTATTTGACTGCTTCTGTACTGCACATATTTAACTACAGCTCAAATATTCTTGATGTGTAACTCTGTGATCGTTTGCATGGCCTAAGTGGTCATGTGAGTATATGGACTCTTTCCTTCTTGGTACTATTAGATTTATAGCTCTTACTTGTCATAGTGCTTCTAGCACTGCCTTATGTTACAGAATTGTTATTCTGCATCTATACAACATTAAATGTTTTGATTATACCAAGCTCTTCAGAAGCATCATGCTCAAGATATTAGTTTGCTTTAAATTATATTAAAGTGGTACAACTTTAAACAATAGCTTGAATTTTCTGCGTCTGTACATACTTTCTAACCAAACTTGATTCTTAAATTTCAGTCTACTCCTACAATAAGGCAGAATTATAAATATTAAATTGTCTTTCTCTTAAAATTAAGAGGTCTAAAATTTCACATAGAATATAGTATTCAGCCTATTGTCTAATTTACATGTTACATATATGCTTCCAGCCATCAGCTTCTCTGTGCAGCAATTAACTTATGGCTAGCAACTTGAACTGCATTCACATTATCATTTCTGTAGTGTCTATTAGCATTAGCACTGTTTATTGCACATTAGCATCTAGCATTTACATCTCACTTCAGCAATTTCCTGTGCTTTTTACATTTTTTATGTGAAATTACCATGGATTCCTTAAATTGTATTAACTATATTAAAGGCTTTGTACCATGTTTTTCTCGTATCTAAATACACAATGTGGATGATACAATTCTATATTGTTTAGTACAAACCCACCAAAATGTAAAAGGATCATACTTCACTCTCATTTCCTGGATCACAAAAAAGACTGACCTTATACAAGGATAAAACATTATCTATACTATTTGGTAATACTCTAAAACTAAAACACTACGCTCTCTAGCCATTACTGACACAATCAACAATAAAATAAGTCAGGGACTAGAATAAAAATATCAAAGGATACCTATGGTGCTACAACTAACCCTCAAGCTGTGCACAAGTCAAATTATATCCAAAGTAGGAAAGGTTCTCAGGTTCTACTATATCGTTACAAACTGCCACTCATTCACCTCTAATACATATAACAAGAAGGCCTGGCATTTTGTTTAGATGCTTTAATACATACAAACACATCAGGATGGATAGCAGCATCATTACATACAAACGAACTAGTTAACAAACAGAGTTTAAATCTCAACAGCTAACTATGAAATGGCAGGCAGGCTCGCACATGCTCAGTATTTATACTTTAGTGCAAGCCCTTGGATAGCTTCTTAAAAGTATAGGCACACATACTGATCTACATCCTCCCTCTTAAAAACACTATTAGGGTCAGGCATGCATTACTATATACATTAGAAACAAAACACAATGTTCATGTGCAAGTAGCTTCATATCTGCTACAGGGTTAAGAGATTCGACCATATCTCATGACATAACAGTTGGAACTAGATTTAGCAACAGGGGCAGTCTGCGGTATACAACTCATATCAGGAACTTCTGGATTCATCATAGGAACAGGAATGTCCTCTGGAACTTCCTCTGAAACTGGAACACCGGACAACTCACTCTGACATAAAGAGTCTCACTCACAGACTATATGCTGCACTATAGGCTTGGACACCATCCTCAAATGTTTCCAATTCCACCTAAAAGTTGCTCCTTCTAATTCTATAGTGTATGATCTCGACTCTGGACCAATATTCTTCACAACACCAATCCGATTATAACCTCTGGATGTCTGCATCCTTACCACTTCTCCCTCTCCTAATGGATTGAGCAGTTTACAGGTCTTATCATAGTAGGACTTCTGGGATAGGCACTTCTTCAACAGATTGGCTTTCACTGATCTGTTGTTCTTGTTACATTGGGACCAACAATTGACTTCTGATTGGTAATGTGGTTCTGGTTTGTCTCGACAGACGTCTCTGAGCAGGTGAACCAAGATGATTATCATGAGGAACATTTCTGAAATTCAAGAGAGTCAAGAAAACATCACTATTGTCTCAGGTAGCTGCTTTGCACTTTGCACTGCGCGTTCTGCCAAACCATTTGACTGTGGATATTCTGGACTATTTGTGATATGAGTAAAGTTCCATTCTTCAGTAAATCTTTTGAACAGTTGGCTTGTAAACTGCATGCCATTGTCAGAAATAACTTCCATGAACAGCAACATGACATTTCATCTTAGTAATGACAGTACTAGATGCTAGGTTAGGAAGTAAGTCAATCTTGAACCAATAGGAGTAAGAATCTACTAATATAATACCAAATAATGTTGACCATTCCACTCAAAGATATCAGTGGCTACTGTTGACTAAGGTAGTTCCAGAATCTCGTTAAGATGAAGTGGTTCTTTCTGTTGATGAGGCTTAGTACTATTACATACTAAACAAGATAAAAGTGTTCTCTCAATGTCTTGTGACATAGAATGCCAAAATGCTAGTTCTCTCACCCTTCTTTTGGTAGAGTCAGTTCCTGGGTGACCACAGTGCAAGATAGTAATGTACTCAGGTTGCAAGGACTTTGGAACAGACACTTTTGGGCCTTTCATAATGATACATTTGCCAGACAAAATCTCATCTCTGTATAGAAAATAAGGTCGCACTACCCGAGGTGAACTAGATTGCTTTGATGGCCATCCTTGATTGAGAAACTGGTTGAGCCTTTCTAAAACTGGATCTGTGGCTGTGTGTTCTCTCAGCTCATCAACACGTGTGGAAGAAAAATTTCTCAATTCCATAACTTCAAAATCATCAATCAATTGAGAACCTTGATTGTCATTCTGTTCAGTGGCATTTCTGTGTGATCTGGATAATGTATCAGCAAAGAATAGTAGAAAAGATTGAAATTGTACTTTTGCAATCTCAGCATCATACGTTGCAGTCTGGCTGGAGCTGAATGCATTGGCTTTCTCAGGATTGTGACTAGTGGTTGGTGGTCTGTTTTGATCTGGATAGCTCTACCATAAATATAATCATGGAACTTCGAACATGCAAATGCAATTGCCAAAAGCTCTTTCTCTATCTGGGCATACTGCTGTTCAGTTTGGGTAAGAGTTCTTGATGCATAGGCAACAGGTTGATCCTCTTGTAGAATAACTGCATCAAGTTCAAATTTCGAAGCATCACAGGAAAGTGTAACTGGTTTGTGAACATCATAGTATCTGAGTGTTGGGGGACTAGCAATTCTCTGTTTTAGGACATCAAATGCTCTTTGGTGTTGCTCTAACCAAAACCACGATACATCTTTATGTGTAAGCACTCTGAGTGGTGCTGAAAGTTGGCTCAAGTCTGGAATGAACTTGCCTAGGTAACTGACCATGCCAAGAAAACTTTGCAGGGCTTGAATATTGTCTGGAGCTGACATATCAAGAATGTCTGTTTGCTTTGAAGGGTCTGGTCATGGGCCTGTACTCATGATTAAATGACCAACATAATTAAGTTATTGTAGCCAGAATTTGCATTTCTGTGTATTGAGCTTAAGATTCACTTGATGTGCCCTTTCTAGAACTTTTCTGAGGTTTCTGTCATGTCCTGATTCATCAAGACCTCCTAGCAGTATGTCTTCTACTATAATAGCACAAGGATACCCAGAAAACATTTGCTCCATTGCACGCTGAAATGCTTTACTTGCAGAATTTATCCCAAATGGCATTCTCAAAAATCTGTACCTGCCAAACAGAGTACTGAATGTAGTGAGCAACAAGGATTTTTTATCAAGCTGAATTTACCAAATGAACTCTTTGCATCTAAGACAGAAAAAATAGTGGCATTTGGCATCAAGGCTATCACTTCTTCGACTGCGTGCATCTGATGATGATGTTTTTTAGTGCTTTGTTCAAATCTCATGGATCAATACATATTCTGATGTCATCTGAGCCTTTCTTATGAGCTACCACCATGGAAGATACCCATTCAGTTGGAGTTTCCACTGGACAAATTACACCTTGTCACACCATTGTATCTAATTCGCCTTTGACTCTGTCCTGCATGATGGCTATTGGAACTTTATATGCTGGCCTGATAACTGGACTGACCACTGGGTCTAACTTGAAGGAGTACACAAATGGAAGTTTGCCTAGTTTGTCTTTGAAAAGATCAGCATAGGTAGAAAAAATGTGCTGGGCAAAATTAGAGTAGTAGTCTTTTAAGCTAACATGATGGACTCCCTTATTAAATGAAAGCAGTCCCATTTTCAAATGGTCTCTGATCCCTAATAATGACTGAACGTGCCTCTTGACCACATAAAATAATAAGTCGTAGCTTCTTCCACTCTGCTGGAAGTAACAGGAAAGCACTACTGAGCCTTCAGTTTGAATTTCTTCACCTCCATAAGCAACAAGTTTCGCACAGCTTGCCAAATCAAGCTTTCACCTTTACACACTCTCGCAAACATTTCTGCAGACATAACATTGCACTCAGAATCTGTGTCAGCTTTGAGCTCTGTGGGTTTGCCATTTATCCAAACAGTACAAAATACTTCATTCTTTGCCCTTAAATCTACTGCATTGACTGTTTCATGAAGCACTGACACACCATCAACATAAAGAGTAGGCTTGTCACAGTCTAACTGATCAACTCATTTCTTAAAATGTTCCCTTTGATTAAAAGAATGTGGGCCTTTTGATTTACAAAATCCTTTGAAATGATTCCATTTATTACATTTGTGGCATTGTTGACAAAAAGCTAAACATTTATACCTTTTAGGTTCATGACTTCTGCCACAATTATGACAATTGGCAATGAAACTAGGTTGGGGCCCATGTTTTGAGTTTGCTGACTCATTCTTGTGCTTTACTGAGCTGTGCAAAGTCTGTAATTTATTAGAAAGTTCTGGGGTTTACCAGCAAGTACGGCAGGGGTTATAGCTGCCATGTGCTTGGGCCTGTTTCTTTTAATAACGTGCTGCATACTATCAACATGAGCTTTATCATTGTGCCATCTAGAGCTGCTCTCATTTGTAAGCCTATTTTTGTGCTTTTCTGTGAGCTCATATATCTGACAAATCTCAATGATCTTATTCAAAGCTAAATCACTGTCACAATGCAAAATCTTTCTCACAGCATCATCTTTTATACCACACACAAGTCTGTCCTTTATAAACTCATCCCTTAAGTCACCAAATCTGCACGTTTTAGCTTTATTTCTCAGGTCAAGTTACATATCTGGCAAAAGTTTCACCAGGCTTTTGATCTCTTGTGTAAAATAGCCTGTCAATTGTAACATCTGTCTGGGGGCTACACATTTCTCTAAATTTATGTTTTAAGCACTCTGGGTCCACCCTTGCCTCAGCCTGTACAAAAATATGACAGTTTCCCCCTCTCCAGTATAAATAGCAGGTACATACACAAATGAACATTCCCTGTCTATAGCTTCTGACCCAGCCAAATTAAGTAAAATGAATGCCTTTGTACAGTCATCTTTATCAGAAAATTCAGCCTGTATGAAAATGTTGTACTCTTGCTCAAACACTCTCCAGTTCTCAGCAATATTAATGTCAAACAAAAGTGCATTAGGTTTTCGAAATCCATCTGCCATACCCACAAAGTAGGCACAGATACACTGAAAATATGGCCCTTGTAATTATGTATGAACAAACTGTTTTGTGAGCTTGCAACAACATTCAAATGCACAACAAACTCTTCAAAATACTTTACTTTGTGAAATATGCTCTGTAATGGCTGTACTTTGCGATATGCCTTGTAATCGCTGTACTTTGCAAAACAACTTTACTATAATGCTGCACAAACGTGAATACTTTATACACTTCTGATAACTCAGATATCTTTGCTTAATACAAAAAATACATACTTTGTGAAAATAAGGTTGTTTCCCTTTATTTTATTCATTTTATGCAACTCAGACTTTATTTCAAACATTTTCTGTAGTAATTCAAATATTTTATCAATACCGTACATATTTGTTTATGCAAATGCTATTTAGAGCATTCTGTATGTCTTGTTTCATATTATGTGAAAAAGAAATAGTGCTAAGCATGTTTTAATACCTGAAATTCGTTTCGGCCCTGTTTTATTAAGTATACACATTTTTGGAATGGTCTACTGCTATATATTCCACCAGCATCTGGATAAGTGCCTTAAAGCATTTTCACCAAGCCATTTTAAACTTCATGCCCATTTGGTATGCCAGTTCTGACTTCAGGCCCTTTTAGATATGCCACTTCTGGTACCACGTCCTTTAGACATGCCGCTTCTGACAGCATGTCGCTCATTCGCCTGTAATACATATGACAGGAAGGCTTGGGGTTTTGTTCAGACCCTTTAATTCATACAAACACATCAGGATGGATAGCAGCATCATTAAATATGAACGAACTAGTTAACAAACAGAGCTTCCATACATACATGCTTACATCTCAACAGCTAACTACAAAATGGCATCAGACTCGCACGTGCTCAGTATTTATACTCTAGTGCAAGCCCTTGGGTGGCTTCTTAAAGGTATATACACGCATATTGATCTACACAAACCAAACCATTTTATTTATTTAGTCATTTATTTAACATTTGTTTACCAGGAAAGTCTAACTTGGAACAAGCCACTTTTCAGTGGAGGCCTGGGAAGAAACGCTCCAGATGCATTTAACAATCCAAGCCTGTGGAACACTTACTGTCAATGTCCTAATCTCGTGAATGGTATATTCACTCCCATTTACTACTATAAGCTCCAGTCAAAACACTAAAGCATTTACAAACAACTATTAATAAAGTAAGTAGATTCATTATATTAGCACCAAGAACAAAACACCACTGCAAAACACAACAAAAATGTAATTCACTTCACTCCATGCCCAAGCATTCTATCTGCTTTCAGTCCTCACATTTAAAATCCTATAGCTTGCCTAATACTGTCCAACACTCAGAAGAAAAAAAAATAGAAACATCTTATTCTTTAAGAGAAAATAGCGAAGATAATACCCTAGCACTCTACAGATCTGACTTTCTAAATGATCTATTTAGAAAAACACCTTTCCAAACCAGTACTACTCAGCTGGTGCCCTCACTTCTCAGATAGCCACAAAATCATAAGTATCCAACAGTTCCAGAAAAAAACGCTTTAATCGTCTTCAAGACTTTTATGCCTTTACCTGATTTAAATTTACTTTTAAATGCTAAAATCTTTTTTTCTCTCCTCCTCTGAACTACTGAACTATTTACATTGTTTCCTCCCCTACAACATGAAGAAGCAACACAGTGAATGCATTCTGACTTGTCAGCAAGTCTAACTGCAGGGACATACTGCTAAAAAAATTAAATCCATCGCCTCCTATTTGTAGATGTTTCTTATAAGGTTTAACTCTGTTGGTGGCTGCAGAAACATCAACATGACCCAAAAATTGAAGAAAATTGTCTGTAAATGACTGTTGATGACCAATTATGTGAAAACAAAGTAAAATTAATTGTTAGAATTAAATTTTAATTGCAAATAATGGAAATAAAATATTTTTGTTTTCATATGTATTACAGCGAATGAGCGACATGCTGTCAGAAGCGGCATGTCTAAAGGACGTGGTACCAGAAGTGGCATATATTCATTAACCCACCACTGTCTCTCTCTCCAAAAACTAAAATGGCTAGAGCTACCTAATCATCTAACCTACACACAATTAACTCTCACCCACAAACTCATTCTCAACCCCTCCCTTTGTCCCTCACTTTCTTCTGCCTTTAAAATGCATCTGCCAAATAGAGTATTAAGATCTCATAATCAAAATCTATTAGAAGTACATAAACCAATTCATCCCCCTGGAAAAAACCTACTATCCTACGGCCCAGCATGCCTCTGGAACTCCCTTCCACCTTCCATTCGCACAATCCCTAACCATTTGATTTTCAAAAGATCTCTTCATTCGCACCTAGCATCCCAGTGGGAATGCTCATGCTCCCACCCAACATAATTAACCCTGGCTACCTCATCTTCCATCCTTCCCCTGCTTCTCCAGTAATTCTTCCTTTTTTCCCTAACACTCACACTCTGTTTCCTATGTAATTTGCAAAAATGTACTACTCTGATATAATGTACTAGACTGCACTTCTTAAGTTTATGCATCATAATATGAATTTACTTCCAGTATTACTTTGTAATGTTACTTTGTTAGTCTGTATCATCTATATGATCCATCATAAGTATGCAGAATTTCTAATGTATGCTGAACTTTTTTGTAATTATTTGCTTGAACTTTTTGCATTGTATAACTATCATTAATAACCTACTGTATTGAGATTGTTATGGAGCTTTTCTTCCCAGGACTCCATTGAAAACGGGTTCATTTTGGCCCAATGGACTATCCTGATAAACTAACTGCAAATAATAATAATAATAATAATAAAAAAATTAAGAATTCAAGAACCATTAAAACAAAATGTTTAAATGTTTTGCCACTGAGGTATAAACAGATTTATACTGTTCTGATTGAATGCGTGCATGATAGAGAGAGAGTCCCCAGGATTCACGAAGCCTCCGTGTAAGAGTTATAACACCTAAGTCTAACACGGTCCATGTAAGACAGTAGGGGGCGTGTCCGTAGGCCGAGCCCTGCAAGCGGACACGCCCCCAGAAGTGTAAAAGTGCCCAAAGTAAACACCCACAACAGATTCCACGGAAATGTGAATAAACACAACTCAACACATGCCCCCACAGACTATAAACATAAAAGATATATAAATGAACATGTTATATATTTTTTTTAAATTGTAAAGATGTTTAACCGTGAGTGCGCTTATGCATGCCGTCAGCGCAGCTACAGTTAGCAGTCAGTGGGAAAGCATATAAGAACTAAATATGCAAAATAAGCCAGGAAGCAATAGCGTAGCAGTAGAGATGTTGGCTGAAGAGCAGGCATTTATGGTTCGAGCCCCCACAACACCAATTTTTTTTTTTTCAAAATAAGCAGGAAACAAGTCCCTGACAAATATGTACACATAAAACCCCAATATATGTAAAATGTAATGAAATTGCCCATTTATATTGAAGAAATGTGAGGTAACAAAAGAATAAAAAATGCCAGATGTGCCCATAGATGAGCTACAGTTTAACAGGGTGAGTGCATCTGCCCGTAGATGAGCAGTGGTTTAACTGGTGCAAAATGAGTGCCCGTAGCTGAGCAGTGGTTTAACACGCTAAATCTATGTGCCCCTAACTGAGCTGAGCGTAATATGCGTGCCGATAGCCAAATGAGGCATAAACCAGTATACCCCGTTTGCGCGGAGCTGCGCACCGCGCAAACGAGCTAACCGACGGGCAACGTTGAGCAAGCCATATCAAAACTGCCTTTACACAGACACACCCCTCAGCATGTCTAGACAGTCATGAAAAATAAAAAGCAGTGGCTAGGTTTGAACCCAGGATACTATATACCATAGTCAAGGTACAGAACCACTAAGCCACGACAGCAGTACCTGTAAATGCAATAATAGCTAATATATAGGAATGAATACAAACTACAGCATGACAATGCAGGTTTACTGAAGTTGATACAATTCCAAAATGGCCAATCACAGATATGTGCGGGAAAAACGGACTATATAAGCCCCATAGGCGGGAATACACAGCATAAACGATTGTAGAACAGACCTGCAGGCAGAATGTCAGGAGTAGGAGAGGGTAGTCGCTTTCGAGCACAGAGGTGGGGTGTTGAGGAGTCCAGGTACATGGCCTGGCTCATAGTCCACAATCATGAGGCCCAACTCATGCAGGGCCAGGTCCTCTGGGGAGCATACAGGGCTGAGGCGTGGGACCGGTTGGCTCATGATCTCACCAGTGCCACAGGGATTCCAAGGACTGGTGAGCAGGTCCGTCACCACCATGCGGACCTGAAGAGACTCAAGCAGGACCAACTGAACCTTTGGATCCAGGAGGCCCGGCAAACACCCAACGCCCCACTACTGAGTAAGTAACATTTAATTATGTATGTAAAAATTAAACTAGCTGATATTATGGAGATGTGTATTCCAATATTACTTCATTTATATTACAGCTGCAGGTGTCCGTTCTGTGAACCGCAGAGCCTATGGCGATAGGCTGGTGCGGTTGCACCACCAGGCAGGTCAGTAATCCACTACCAGTAACTGTAAAGAAATATAAAAGTATGACAGTCAGCAAAAGAGTGCAGTGTAGTCAGTAAGGAATAAAATCTGCAAGTAACAGTGTGAAAGTGTATGCAAGTATTGCTTGATTACAAGAGTTTTCAGCCTGTAAGTTTAACCTAAACATGAAACTGTCCGACATATATTCTGAAATAAAATGCCCTGCCTGTAAGAAAATAGTACACAACCTGCAGCAGGCTGAAAAGTATAGCTGCAGTAGATGATGAAATCACATGTGTGAAATATATTCCTGTGGAAATACTGAAACATGACAGAAGTGAGACTGCTGGAAAGGATTGTAATAACTACTGTTAAAACATGTCAATAAAGCCTAGAAGTACCATCCTGAATAGTAAAATGAAAGCAAGTGAGAGAGTGTGAGAAAGTGCCATGAATCCAGCAATACAGTAGTAATAACCCCTGAATAAAGTATACTGCAGTCAAGACAGAATGAAATGCATGTGAGATTCAAAACCTAACAGCAAAATCTGTTCAAAGTGTTGCTACATCTGGAATGTGTATCCCAAAATCAGGATATGTTGCTCTCAGTCTGCAATATGCAGATAGGATGTTTGTCTGATATACCAAACATCCACACTTGTCTACAGCTATATAAAGCAAATGTAGCCCTGATGTAGCTGAACAAAGCTAGATATGAATGTGTATGAAGAACCATAAAATGTATATTGATGTTGCATTAACAGTCCTATCACCAAGTTGAAATAGTTATCATATAGGAAACTGTAGTTAGAACAGTAGTGTGCATATAACTGTAGCTATTAGAAATGTACAGCATATGTATTGTTATTCGAAGGTGTTAATATTACTTTCTTCACCCCACCCTATAACCACATATAACCCATTCCACATGAAAACGGTATGTGCAATCACAATTAACACCCCTGGACGTTTGTCCTGTTGGGTCATATATATTTGCATGTCTGCTGATGCATCTGCCCTGTTCATACATCCACACCTGATGGCCTGTTGCCATCAATTAACCCTGCATGTTGTTGGACTGTGTATTTCTGTTCAAATTATGCATGTGTTATGCACGCTGTTCAATGGTGTGAATATCTGGGTGTTTGGTTAATGGGAATACTAATGCAAGCTGTTACAACTAATTGTGAATGGTATTATATGTCACTAACCCAAACTGTCATGACATAATGCAAAACATAGTACGACAGGGAAGGCGGGTACCAGCGGACCCACCTCTCCCACCTCAGCTGGCGAGTGCACCTGGCACTAGTGCCGAGTCCGGACCCTCCTCCGGTGGCCCTGTGCCACCTGCGGGTGGAAGCGCTACAGGGGATGGGGCTCGCCCCCCCTCTGCAAGTGTGGCCGGAGGAGATCCACCACTCACCCTCCATAGTGTCCGGACTGTGGTGCGTAGGGAGATTCGGGACTCTGTTCTCGAGCCCCTATGCCAGCTCGAGGCATGGGTGGCGCAACTAACAGGCATGCCTGTTGCCCCGCCTACACAGCCCCCAGCACAGCCCCGTCCTGGGCAGTGAAGGAACAGTGGCAACTGCCTATGGGTGGGGATATCAGTTCCACTGTTGCCATCTGTGGGCTCATGGGCTCTGGATATCCAAACCTCCGTCCCCATCAATTCTGTAACCCCCCCACACGTGTCATACACCGCCCCTGTATGCGTCTTGTTTGTCTTGTCTGTTTACCTACCCAACCTACCTCCCCAGCTGTACCGACTACCTTCACCTGACATACCACTCTCACCTGAAAAAAAAGGGCACTCTGTACCCACAAAAAAATTACGCCCCATACATAGCTGCCCATTCCGCACACATGTCTACTGGACATGGAACCTATCAATTCCAATTGGCTGTACAACATGTATTATTGTTGTCCTGACACCTCTCTCAGGGGTGGAAGGTTTCAAATGTCACACCAAATTCCATACATATGCACAGCTGTTGCTGATGAAGAAATGGGCAGCTATGGGCCTTACCTACATCCCTCTTGCACATCCCAAGCTTGTTTCCCTACTGTCCTACCCTCTTTGTGACCCCTTTTTCACCACTTTCCTGTCTCCCCATTTTTCTTTTCTTTCAAAGAAAATAGCATGGGTGTGCGCAAGAGTAAGCGCGTTTAAGCAGTTGTAAGCGGGTGTGCGCGGAGCTAACCACCAGTGCGCATGCGTGAGCTCCACGCAAACCAGCGCTAGCCCGGTTACAACTGCTTAAAAGTGCCCTAGTCACTTTGATTGACAGGTCCTGTACTCAGTTCAAAAGCAAAATAAAATCCCACTGTGAGTACCGAACCCAGGACCTTGGCAACTGTAGTCTGCATGACTTACCACTAAGCCATGACTCTTATACAAGAACATTGTGCTAAAGTAAATATATCATGTAATAGTAGGAATGAATGTAAAGGGAATATAGATGTGTAGTACACAAAGCATGACATTTAGAATTACTATCAAAACTAGTGGATTTCCATAATAGTAGTGTGTGAACATGCTAGTTGGAAGCTAGTAGGTAATAATGTCACTATAGCACCTTGTAAGACACACACATACTCACAGCAGGATAAGCACTGCCCATACCCCACAACCTCTTACAGGAACACATCTGGACCAAGTAATAAAATATGTGGAGCAAAGGCCCAAAACCAGGGACACATTACAAATAATGTTACAACAAACTCAGACAGTTCAGAAAGTAACAGTGTCTGCACTTTGTGGGATGTTTGGAAGGGTATGCTGTCTGGAACTTGAATGTTTGTCACCATATTCTGACTTGAGCCCAGAGTGACTTGCCAGAAAAAGGTGTGCATGAGATATTGACCAAAATATGAGGCAGAAATGTGGACAACCTGCAAATATCTGTACACATGATGGGTCCGACACCACCATATTTGAATAGTTAAGAGCCTAGACATAGCAACAGTGAATGACTTACAGGGATGCCCCACAGACCCCATGTGAAATGTACAAACAGTAGGCAGAAAGGTGTAACACATGCAATGGTAACTATGGAGTCCTGAAAGTATTCACCACTTGCATGGCAGAAAAAGTGTAGTAATACATACGATGATGCTAACCCACAGTCACAACTGCAGCATACCAGACATTTTAATGGGTGTACCCCACTGATATGTACCATTCCATGAGGCACATAACAGATGAACCTGAAAGTCTCTGGGGCCTGCTCAGCAGCATACTCAAATACCCTAATAGATGTCAAGGCCCACACCATGGCCAGACCACACTGCATGCTGTAACACCCTAGCAGATATAGCAAGCATTCCAAGGTGTGAATGTACATGGAAAATAGGAAAGCTACAGCAGCACACTACAGTCAAGACACCTAGCAGGCATACAAGTAGTGACTGTAAAGGGCAACTATTGAAGCCTTAGCAACAAAGTGCAAGCAAAAGTGAAAGGAAAGCACACACACACACACACATTAACAGTAGTAGTAGTTGTAGGTGTCAGTGTACATACACAGTTAGTACAGGAAACTGGAGAAATGAATGGAGGAATGTTAATCCACAACACACCTGAAAATATGAGAGAGATACCAACCTTTACACTCACAGAACATTGTCCACAGCATAACAGCATGGTCCCTGCCCGTAAAATCTAAAAGGGCTACGCCTATCTCACATACCTTTTTATAGCACTGTTCTAAAATCACAGTGAGAACTGCAATCAGTACACAACTGGCTGCATGCAGTTGGCAAATGCTGGCTAACAATTGGTGCAGAGGCCATCACATGGGCATATGCAGATACCTACAAAAGTATGCTGTACTCCATGTCCACACATGCAATACTTTCATTGCACCCTGAGAAGGACGTGAGAGAGAGAGAGAGAGAGAGAGAGAGAGACAGAGACAGAGAGAGAGACAGAGACAGAGAAAACTGCAATTAAGCAGACAGAAACAAATTGTTCAGCAACAGCTACCTGGAAGCTGACAACTGGGAAGTGGAGCAGCAGGACAGAGAACCAGACAGCAACACAAGCAGCTGTGACAAACACAGGTAATGTAAAGTAATACTATAAAGGTCTACATACTGTGAACCCTCCATATGTGTCATTGGTCTGTATCCATATGTATATGAAGATGTGTAAAGGGCAGGGGACATACAGCAACTATCAGTGAAGGCTGTACATACATTTGTATGTGAGAGCATCTATGTGCACATATCAATGTTGTTTGATTGTAGGTTGTAGTGCCATGTACAAAGTAGGTTTCACAGTTATGTATGTTTAGCAGTATGTTAGTGTGTGTATACAGTATGGTAGACAAATATGTTGATATACCTGTCTAACATATGGATACGTATGTATGTCAACATATGTATGTGTATATATATATATATATATATATATATATATATATATATATATATATATATATATATGATATGCATATATGTGTACATACATAGAGAGAGAGATGTAGGAATACATAGACAGATGTAGATAGAATATTGTACAAACATATCTATGTAATGCACACATACAGATATAGATATATGTAGATACATATACATAGACAGACTGATCTGACTACCTACAGGTATGACTGTATATAACGACCTGCAACACAGCCTGTCCCCAACCCCTCTGTCACTCACACCCCTCTGTGCCCCCCCTCCACATCTATAGCAATATATGTACATCAATATATATATGTGTATATGTATACCGACATATATATATATGTATATATATATATATATATATATATATATATATATATATATATATATATATATATATATATATATATATATATAGAGAGAGAGAGAGAGAGAGATGTATATAACTTCTGAGTGAGGCACATGTGTACAGATGTATTGCAACAGGTGCCTGGTGACAAAGGCATGGAGTGAACACCAGTGTCAAAACCGGAGTACCATACCACATTCCAGATCACCTACACCAGTAACCACCAGAAATGTGATTGGCTGCCCACCACTGCATGTGTCAGGGGTGAACAGGGTTATAAATGTGTACAATAGTGGCCCCAATGATATTCACAGTGGCACACTATCCCTGGAATACCTGCACATGGTATGTGTCAGCAGACATGGTGAGTCAGCTATGGACATGTAGGTCGGTGTACCCCTCCACACCACATAATGGATGCCATGGTATGGACCTCACATGACAGCTACAGATATGGAGAAGGACACAGTGACATGTACAACACTGTGACAATGCACTCAAACACATTACCAATGCACAGTGACTGACAACACCACAGAGTACACATATGCTACCCACATAGAGGTTACCACTCCCAGATTTACATATGTAAGTCACACCCATGACAGATGTCCAACAACCATAGTAACACCTCACACCATCCACAACCTAAATGTCTGCTGTGTGTCATCCGTGCCACTGCAATAGAGTGCACATGTGGAGGTAAGAGTTCCTACCCACAGATAAGACATACCCTGCAATAAACCACACAGTGTTAAGAAGCAAGACTCCCCATGAGTACATGTCACACATACCCCTGCTGAATGTTAGTCAGATAGGCAATATGCCATATGAGTCACCCTGTGTAACTGTGTGACAGCAGCAGGTACCATCACACCACATGTGTCACAATGGTCAGGGTAGCAGAACAGTACGCTGCTGTAGTCCCAGGGCAATAGCATATTGTATAGTATTGTATTGTAATGTAATGTATTGTGTTGTATTGTATTGGTATGTTGAGGTGCCTCCTTCGTGGAGTGGAACCACTGCTGCTGTGCGCCAGTGTACAGGTACATATCTTGTAGTCAGGCTAGTGTTACATAGCACTTCTATATGTGTATTTAGCTCCTGTCAGAGTTTATGTAGCATGCAACTGGGGATACCATCAGGTCCCATCCATGTTGTGTATTCTGCTGTCCTGCGGGTGTCTCTCACCTGGACATCTGTGATAACAGGGAGGTTACAGTCAGCTGGGATAACTATGCCTTATTTCGGGGGAGAGGGCGGGGTGACACCTGCACTGAACCTGTCTGCCACAATGTTGTCGATATCTGTGGTGTCAGTGAAATATTTGTTGTTGTGTACTACCTATGGGCATAGAGGATGGCTCCTGACCAGGTTGCTAACATAACTGAAGAAGGCCTTCTGGTTATCTGTAGTGTCACTCTTGATTTCCCTCTCAAAGTTGCCCATGTATTTTGTATGAAGGAAAATAGATCCTTACTAGTGCTGCTCAGACATGCCCTCTCTTTATGGAATTATGCTCTGTCTTGCAGTAGCTTCCATCTTCTGTAATACAATCTGTCAATGGCTGGGGTCCACCAGACAGGATGCTGTCCCTTTGTGGAGAGTGTCTTGGTCATATATGGGATTGCATGATCCATGCATTCTCAGAGATGTCTGTAGAAAGCAATTGTGTAGGGGTCAGCATTGTGGGTTGTATCTGCCACTGGCCCAGTGGGCTGAAAGGATACCATATCACTGTTACAAAGTGTAAAGTTTGTATCTGTAATGTTATGCACTATAGTCGTTTGTGCTGGTGGTGGAGGTGGGATATGTATATCCAGGGCAATCAGTGTGTGGTCAGCTCACAGTAGTTGACAATGTAGGCCATACAGTACCTAGATACAAACCCCCAGAGTGAGGAGGTGCTCTTGACCTGAATCAGTGTTCTGACTGCTGGGGTTTGGTAGTATGTCGTATGGAGTCTGCCAGGTACTATTGCACAGTTGCTGGCTGAGCACTGATACCTGGCCATCTACATGTGTATCCACCAATAGACAGACAGATGCTACATATGTGAGATATGTTGTATCATAACAGTCGAGTAGCATGTGTGCCAAATTCTGCTGACATATATTGCTGATACCAGGTTATTTTCTTTCTCAGGTACATGGCCCACCCGCGGAATCCCACCTACTCCACAGCTGAGGATGAGGAGATACACCAGAGCCTGGAGTGGGATTATGCAATACTCTTTTCCCGCACCAGCCAGAATCATCAAGAGAGGGCTGCACTGTGGCAAGACCTTGTCCGTCGGGTAAATGACATAGGCACGCATAATAGGACATATGAGCAGGTACGACATCACTGCAGTGATTTAATCAGACATGTCCGTCAGCGTGCGTCGGATATCCACAGGCAACAGGTCGCCACAGGTGGTGGGGTGGCTACACATCCCCCACTCACCAGACTGGAGGGACTACTCATGAGTGTAGTGGCTCCAGTCTGCTAGCAACAACAACAGCAGCAGACATGCATTATGATGGAGGCTGGAGCCACACAGCAGCAAGACAGTGAACGTGCAGGTAATATGCCATATGTATAGTTGACTGTTGTGTACACTGGTAGTTAATGCATGTGTGAGGTGTGTCCTTGGTTTGTAGCTGTCACCATAGTATTTAATGTGCAAGTGTGATATCCTCAATATTAGCTGCTGACCTGTGAAAGGCGACTGTTGTACTACTGACCTGTATCATACTCAGTAACAATGGCACAGTTGTGCCCACTGACATTAGTTTTTCACGTCTGCAGGACCCTCTGGTATAACAGCAATGCAGCCTATCCATGCTGGTGAGTGTATATTAACAATTCCTGTAATAGTGTTGATAGTAATAGTACTATTTGGCTCACTTAGTAGTGCTCTTTGTATGCATGTAGGTGTGTCTGTGTCTGTGTGTTGATATCACGCATACTGAGTACTGTACAATTGTGTGAAACTGTGTGCATGTGTGCATGTGTGCATGTGTGCATGTGTGCACCTGTGCATGTGTGCATGTGTGCACCTGTGCATGTGTGCACCTGTGCATGTGTGCATGTGTGCATGTGTGCACCTGTGCATGTGTGCATGTGTGCATGTGCATGTGTGCATGTGTGCATGTGTGCATGTGTGCACCTGTGCATGTGTGCATGTGTGCATGTGTGCACCTGTGCATGTGTGCATGTGTGCACCTGTGCATGTGTGCATGTGTGCATGTGTGCATGTGTGCACCTGTGCATGTGTGCATGTGTGCATGTGTGCATGTGTGCACCTGTGCATGTGTGCACCTGTGCATGTGTGCATCTATGCATGTGTGCATCGCTGGTAATGTGTAGACATTGTAAACTGTCTTTCCTGTTTCCCTCCCACAGGTTCTGTTGCTGCTCTGGTGTCATGTAGCAGGGAACCTGAGTCAGGTGCCGTGGGTACTGATAATGATGACATCTGTGTAATGGCACAGGAAGGTATGCCAGGGTCCACCATTGGTCAGCCGATTGACAGTGCACAGCTGTCGACCCCATCAATGCGTACAGTTATCCTGCCAATACACCCTTTGTCACCAATGTCCCTAGGTGATGGACAGCATACAGTGGGCATTGACCAGGGTAATGTGGTATCTGTGGCACATGCCTCCCCACACAGCAGCCATGGGCATGGCCCAGAGATGGTACCACACAGACAGATGTCCAGGGGTTCTCGTGGGAGCATCCATGGGCATACTGCCCCTGTCAGACATACCCACAGAGGTCTTACAACCTCAGCTATGTTTCGGACTGTCATGCAGGCACAGTCACGTATGGAACGGTACACCAGACAGGGTCTGAGGGAGCTGACAGCATGTCGCACAGCCATGACTGACAGTATGCGTGACATTGCGGCTGCCATCCATGATTTCACTGATGTCATAGACAGACATTGTGGGGACATATTAGACCGGTTCCACAACTACATGTCCATGAGCCGGGGCGATGGGCAGTTGAGGCGTCGACGTGGCCGTATGCCAGCAACAGCAGCAGCTGGCAGTCATCGCGGATGACAACAGGGCCGCGGCCACCCCTGTAGTGCCAGCAGCAGCCCCAGAAATGCTGGGTCTGTGCTGTCATCAGACCGCCCCAGGAGACCACATGCACGTGGCTCTGGCCAGGCCCGACAGGGATCTGTGTCCATTCAACGAACACCTGCTTCTGATGACAGTACCCAGTCTGGGTTGGTACTGGATATGGTCCATAGCACCCCTGCAAGGCACAGGTACTGTGTCCATAGCCAGAGACACTGATCTGTATGACCTGGCAGGTACAGTCTGTGGCTGTCCACAAACACCAGTATATGGCAGCCATGAGGTGGAACTGTGTGCATCCATACACACATGCAAATTGACAACACCTAGGGCTACCGCATACACGCACACACTGCATCAACATTGCCCCACCTTCTACTGCTGTCCCTCACCAACACACATACACATACATGTCAATTGGTGGTATCGGTGGCTGACTCAGGCATACCAAGTTCACACCCTGTGCATATGATGAAACTGTGCCACCTCCTGCAATCTGTAACAACTGTGCAGGTACAGGTTAACATGTTGCTGATGCACAGGGTGACCACATAGATGTGTAGTAATAGTATCATGTTGTTAACAGTACTGTGTGCTGAATTAATTGTGGGTATATCACAGCATGCCTGATGCAGTAAGTGTGTGATTGTCATGTCCTGTTGTCTACACCCATGGTAAGTACCATGGTGTATCATCTGCACATGTTGGCATAGTGGTGGTAATGATGTCAACAGAAGGCTACATACATAGGTAGCACAGGGGATAGGGTAATGAATGTAGTAATACACAATGATGGACATGTAAATTGCAAGTGGCATGTTGTCCACACTAGACTCTGCAATGCAGATGTTTGAGGATGTTGATATGTGTGCAGTACTACACAACTGGTACAGGACACACAGGAGCACCCTAGCACTGCATGCTCACATCTCATACCATGCTAGACAGCCCCAACACACATAACTAACTGTCACAGGAGGGAGAGTCCCCATATATGTCAGGGATACTGTGGTGGCAGGCCAGGGAGCATACATCCTACTAAGTATGGAACCACTGAGTGAAGGCTCAGTGTCTGTTATTTGACATGTGTATTACTGCAGGTATGAGCACATGGGTTTCTATCCAGTTATTGTACATCCTGACAGTACATGGTCTGTACACTTGTGTGCACTGAGACTGGACCCTAGCCATCTGACCCGTGTATTTCCATGTACATGTGCATAGTGCCTGCATATTTGCAGTGTTACCTACTGGAACTGGTACAGCTTGTTTGTTGTACAATGGACTACATGCAGCCCTGTTTACTGTAGCTTTGTTTGCATGCATGTTTGCTTGCAATTACCCTGGAATACTGATCACACCTGCAATGCATAGTTATAGAGCTTCTGTAGACTCCTAGTGCCATCTGCATAGCCTACTATATGTATGTCCATATCCCACTTGACAGGATGTCACTGTTTGTCCTGTTCACATGTACATTGCCTGTGACACAGTGCATATGACTTACCTGGCATGTGTCCACGTGAGCAGTCATATATGCTACTGCTAACTAATCACAGGCACTACACCTTCACACATTCATCTTCTGTTGAACTACCTGCTTTGCTAGGGACAGCCTGCACCTGTCACCAGTGGGCTTTCAGATATTGGCAAAGGCTCTTTTTACCCCCATAGTGCCTATGTTAGGCAGGGCTCAAATGACAAACCCACCTTCATAGGTATCACAAGGGATAAGAAACTAAGAGCAATGCTACCCAACGCCAGAAGTCTAAACCTCCAGATGCATGCACCCAAAACACTCCTTGGCATGGAAAACATCGATATCTGTGCAGTAACAGATGCCTGGTTCAGGGCTACCGAGAGCACACCAGCACTACCAGGTTTAACCCGGTTGATTTCTTTGAAACAGTCACCAAGGCCATTGACGAGGGGAAGGTGGTTCACACAGCCTACCTGGACCTTGCAAAAGCCTTCACAACAATACCCCACTTGGGCATTCTAGAGAAGCTCACCAGCTTAAATATAAGCCCCTATGTCACTACATGGATTGCACAGTGGCTCAAGGACAGAACCCACATGGTTAGCATTGCTGGAGCCATGCCAGACCCCACACCAGTTACGAGTTGTGTCCCACAAGGCTCAGTCCTGGGACCTCTCTTGTTTGGCATATATTTATTGGAGGTACAGGCCAACACGGACGGACTGTGGCTGTCCAAATATGCAGATGACTGCAAACTGGCCACCATAATCGACTCTCCAGCTGACACAAGCATCTTCCAAAGGGGCATCATAGCAACAGACAACTTGTGCCAGAGCCATGGCCTTCAGCTGAACAGTGTTTAGAAAGGGTAATGTGCATCCTGTAGTCTGTTCACCTAGTTGCCAAAAGGGACATTGTCTTCACACACACTAACCCCCCTCAGCCAAAAACACACACTTGCCAATTGCAGGATTCAAACCCCTATCTGACTATGTTATGACACTTGAGACAGACACATTAGCAGAGCATGCTATTCGCATTACTGGGAGCTTTCCCTTCTCCTGCTATACTTATAGAGTGCTGACATCATCAGTGTTTAGAAAGGGGAATGTGCATCCTGTAGTCTGTTCACCTAGTTGCCAAAAGGGACATTTCTTTCACACACACTAACCCCCCTCAAACAAACACACACACTTGCCATTCGCAGGATTCAAACCCCTACCTAACTATGTTATGACACTTGAGATGGACGCATTAGCAGAGCGCTATTTGCATTACTGGGAGGTTTCTTTTCTCCTGCTTTACTTATAGGGTGCTGACATCATCAGTGTTTAGAAAGGGAATGTGCATCCTGTAGTCTGTTCACCTAGTTGCCAAAAGGGACATTTCCCTCACACACACTAACCCCCCTCAGACAAACACACACACTTGCTATTCGCAGGATTCAAACCCCTACCTAACTATGTTATGACACTTGAGACAGACACATTAGCAGAGCGCACGATTCGCATTATTGGGAGGTTTCTTTTCTCCTGCTGTACTTATAGGGTGCTGACATCATCAGTGTTTAGAAAGGGAATGTGCATCCTGTAGTCTGTTCACCTAGTTGCCAAAAGGGACATTTCCCTCACACACACCAACCCCTCTCAGAGAGACACACACACTTGCCATTCACAGGATTCAAACCCCTACCTAACTATGTTATGACACTTGAGATGGATGCATTAGCAGAGTGCACTATTCGCATTACTGGGAGGTCTCTTTTCTCCTGCTGTACTTATAGGGTGCTGACATCATCAGTGTTTAGAAAGGGAATGTGCATCCTGTAGTCTGTTCACCTAGTTGCCAAAAGGGACATTTCCCTCACACACACTAACCCCCCTCAGACAAACACACACACTTGCCATTCAAACCCCTACCTAACTATGTTATGACACTTGAGCCGGACACATTAGCAGAGTGCGCTATTCGCATTACTGGGAGGTTTCTTTTCTCCTGCTGTACTTATAGGGTGCTGACATCATCAGTGTTTAGAAAGGGAATGTGCATCCTGTAGTCGGTTCACCTAGTTGCCAAAAGGGACATTTCCCTCACACACACTAACCCCCCTCAGACAAACACACACACTTGCTATTCGCAGGATTCAAACCCCTACCTAACTATGTTGTGACAATTGAGATGGACGCATTAGCAGAGCGTGCTATTCGCGTTACTGGAAGGTTTGTTTTCTCCTGCTGTACTTATAGGGAGCTGACATCATCGGTGTTTAGAAAGGGAATGTGCATCCTGTAGTGTGTTTTCCTAGTTGCCAAAAGGGACATTTTTCTCCCACAGACTTATACACACACCAACCCCACTCACACACACTGAGCATTTGCAGGATTTGAAACCCCTACCTAACTATGTTATGACACTTAAGACAACCGCATTAGCGGAGCGCGCTATTCACATTACTGGAAAGTTTCTTTTCTCCTGCTGTACTTATAGGGTGCTGACATCATCTGTGTTTAGAAAGGGGAATGTGCATCATGTGGTGGGGCAGACACCAAGCACACTCTGGCTAAGCTGTAATTCCCTAGGGCAAACAGCCAAGTGTTGACCTCTACACCCATATGTTTAATTGTCAAATGCACATTATTTGTTGCTGATAGACTGTTTGCACATCTTTATTGCCATAGCATTCCCTGTTTGTATGAACAACTTGTGCATCTGTGGAAGATGTTTGCATATGGGAGGGATCCACTATATCACGTATGTCTCTGTAGTTATTTAACTGTGTGCACTGGGCAGACTGCTGTACTGTGGTTGGTTCCTGGAATAACACATAAAAATACCAGATATGTGTGCCAACTGCTAAACTGAGATTTGGCCATGTTGTCTGACATATGTCTCATTTATCAAAGTGTGTGAGCATGCCCAGTGTGAGCATTCCATATGTTGGACTCTGCAGCCCACCACATTTGTGGATGAGTGTGAACTTCAACAAATATCACCCGTTTATGGTTGTGTGTTGTGTGTCATGTTGTGTAGTTACTGTGCAACTGCTTTGTGTGTGAACACAACAGGATTATACTGTGCCTGCAGTGTTTGCATGGGATACTTTGCATACAGTTGTCAACATCCTTTCACACTGACCTAACACTGTAGTACTGTATAGTGTACTGGTAGTACTTTGACTGTGGTGGACAGTATCCTGGGCTTTAGTGCTATCACTGCTTTACATTTCGATAGTTGGCACAACAGCCTGGTTAGGGGCCAGTTGTGTACATCTGACCATGTTGCATTCTGTTCAGATATGAACTACTTAAACCAGGCTTGTCCAACATTGGTAGTGTATTCCACAACATAGGTGTACATTTGCAAACACTAGCGATGTGCCCTAGTCCATGTCTAATGCTAGTTGGAGAGTGTGTTTGTCCTTCAACACACATTGTAAGTGGAGTTTGCCATGACATATGTCATGGTTAGTATACTGTGCCTCTGTCTACCTGTGACATGACAGTGATACCCAGGATAAATCTACCATCTCCCATCCACTCATCAAGATTCCTATTGAGGAAGATTGATAAGTGACTCTATGGGTAGCCTGTACTGGGGTTCACTCATGGGTGGGGTGGCTTCTGTGTTATGGATCACGCAGTACAGCTTATCCTATGTAAGTCAGTGCTGGGGTTCAGGTCTCTCATGTGCATAGCTCACTGCCATTCAGATTGTACAAGGTGCAGCATGTTTATTGATGCCAGCAACACAGGCAACACATGGCATCTGTGCAAGCTCTTTGATACTCCTGATGAGGTACTGTTGGGGACTTTACGGTTGATGGAGGTGTCTGCTGAGGTACATCCCACAGGGGCTATTGTAGTCAATTGTACCGCTGATGAAGGATGACTGCAGAGCCACAATGACCTCCCCTTATCTAGATCTGACAACCTTCATGATTAGGTGTGTATATGGTATGTTTCTGTAAACACTACAGCACATGTTTGTCCAATGCAGGATATCTATCACCTTGTGTCCCCAGGTCTCTCATTACATGTTAACTACATAATGGGTTAACACCTATGTGGTAATTGGTGGGCACTTACTGTATATCCACAGGGGTTGACTATACACATTTCTGCAATTAGCTTGCTGACATGGCTATGGCACCAGTTGTCTGTTTCTATGTGGCCCTTTTGTGGGATGCTTGTGTCAGCTGGTGGATCATATGTGGTGAGCAGTTTGTAGTCCTCTGCAAACATGTTCAGACACAGTCCTTCCATGTTTGCCTGTACCTATGGGACATATATACCAGACGAGGGAGATCCCAGGACAAAGCCTTGTGGGATGCCAGTTATATCTGGTTTGTAGTCTGACATGGCTGCAGCATGTCTGACCATGTCTGTTCTGTCCTTGGTCTGGTTTGCAACCCTCTACTGACATGTGGGTTTATATTTAAGCTGGTGAGCTTATCTATAATGAACACATAGGGTATTGTATAGAAGCCTTTGCAAGGTCCAGCTACACTGTGTGGACCACATTGCCCTCATCAATGACCTTAATGACTGTTTCAATTGAGTCAAACATGTTTAGGGGCAGGATCTGCACTTGAGAAAGCCACACTGGGTTGGGTCCAGTGTCAGTAGGTCCCCAATATCTTTATGTCTGTGGTACATGCTGATCCTTTCCATAGCTGTGCAAACCGAGCTTCTCAGGATTCTGGGGTAGTAGTTTTCAGTATCCATTCAGGCAACACCTTTGTTGAGAAGGACCACTGTTGTTGTACACTGCTCTTTGGGTACATATTCTGTGGTAAGGCTGACATTGAGCAGTAGTGTGGTTTGGCATTCCATTCATCTTGGAGTCCATGTTGCACTAAGCCCAGGACACCATCTCATACCATTGCTGCTGTGTGTTTTGCTTTGTAGATGTTGGCTGTTACCTCAGCATCTGCAATATCAGGGGGCCAGCAGTCTGCTGGGATATATATTCTGCATTCGGGGGGGGGTTTGCACTGCACCTGTCAGGATGTATGTTGGCAATATGTGTGTGTGTTTGTGATATTTGTGTGATTCAGGGCATATCTGTGAATTCCCAACATGGTTCCTACCATCAGTTGTGAAAGCCTTGTGATTATCCTTAGTGTCCTGTACAATTTGTATCTTCATAGGTTCATAGGTTCATACTAGGCTATCCACCCTAGGGCATTTGTTAGCCTAGCCAGAGTGTGTGTGGCTTTTCCACCCCTTGCTATGTGAATATTATGGCCATTTATGATTTGCTTTGCTGTGCCTCTGTCTGGACATGACACAGTGAAGACCCCCAGTGTAACTCTACAATCATCCATCCACTTGGCAAGATTCCTGTTGAAGAGTGTCAGTGAGGGGCTCTGCCTAACATGGAGTGGGATTCTGGTCCAGGGTGTGGGAGCCTCTGGATTATGTATCTGTCCCACCAGCACATCCTATTTCATTATTTGTTGAGGTTGACATCTCTCACTCTCACAGCTCCGATGGATTTGAGTTTTCTGGGGTGGAGCATGTCCATTACTCCTGTGTTGGGCATGGCCTCCTACAACAGGCATGCAATGCCTCTGTGTAGGCAGTATGTGACTGCATTCAGCTGGGGTGTCTACAGCCAGGCAGCATATGACATATATTTGAGACCCTTTATCCTCTTGGTGAGGTACCTTTGAGGTCTTTCTAACTGCTGCAGGTGTCAGGTAAGGTACATCCCATATGAGGCATTGTACTAGATTATGGGTGTGATTAGAGAACAGTATAGGGGCACAATGACCTCTGTTGACGAGATGTGAATCCTTTCCTGATACGGTGTCAAATGTAGACAGTCTTCCTAGCCACATTGGCAATGTGGGTGTCACATAACAGGTTACTGTCCACTTGTGTCCCTAGGTCCCTGGTTACTCCTTCCATACATAATGGTTTACCACCTATGTGGTAATTTGTGGTACCTTGTTTGGTATTTGGTGGGACATTCATACTGTCCAGTGTCTTCAGGATGGCTGGGTGGGGTTACTGTGTGTGAGAGTGCAGTCTGTAGCATGCTACAGACTGTACAGCAGTCTTGCCTACAGTTAGTTGCACATGGGTGGACTCCAATGCCTTGTGCATTGTCAGTTACCTGGACGTATGGGTGTCTGTGCTGACTATGGATACTCACCCTCCTTTTATGTTTTGTTCCAGGTTTTGGGGCCATGACACATGATACGTGGTATAACCTGGTAGTGCTGGTGTGCTGTCAGGAGGCTTGCAGCAGGTTTCTGTCAATGCACAGACATCGATGTTCTCCATACTGGGGATGGCCTTGGGAGCATGCATATTGGGGTGTACACATCTGGCATTGGTCAGCATTTACCTTATGTTTCTTCCCACTTATGTTTTCTAGGTTGGTGGGTCAGTCTTTTCAGCCTTGCCTACAAAAGGCTCTATGGAGGTGGCAAAGGCCTTATCCAATATTCATACGCCCAGGGGTAACAGGTGCAGGCCATCCCAAGAACAGCTGCATGGCTTGTCAAGCATGACATCCCAAGCAGACAGACATTGGATCCCCTTGGAATGATACCAGTAAGTGTGCCACTTGCTATGACTGATCATTCCGTGTTTGTACTGTGGCATTATTCTTGGTAAGGGTAGGATGCTGCAAACAGTGAGTGTCATACCGGCCTGGACTACATAATCAGATAGCTCATCTATGTCTCTTTTCATGTAGTCTAGGGCGGTACATCTCAGGTCATTCACACCAGCATGGACTATGACTGCATCATATTTCTACTTGCTTTGGAGTGACCTGCATACTTCTGTTATGTGGCATATTGTGGCAGCCTACAGGCAGCTTACTGTACCCTTTCCCTTGTTCAGTCTGGTGTGCGGGACAGCAGTGTGTCTGACTATGGGGTCACCTATTACAACTGTATCAGGCATGTTGTTTCTCCTTCTGGCATGTGACTGTTTGGCACACCAGCTTTGTGTACTATGTGTTGCATGTGCTATGTTTGGAGGTTGTTTGATTGGGTGTCTGCTTTAGAGGCCTCTGTTGGTGTGCTGTGTTTGTAGTTTGTGCCTCTGGGAATGTTTTTCTGTGTTTATGTGTTTGGTTTGCAGTTGTGATAGGTCTATGTGGGACTGTGTTTGTGGTGTGTGTGGTTACCTTCTCCTCCTGACTTGTTTTGGGAGTACTGAGTTGAGGGAGCTCAGCCTCCAGTTTGGATAGATGGTTGCATCTCTCACATATATTTGTATTTCTTGGGTGGAGTTGGGGGTTGGCTGTGTACTTGGGGCAGGTGTAACATTGCCTCAGGATTCACAGATTCCACTTGTTGTGGCTGGCCTTAGTGGATTGTATGTGTGGACAGATTTTATTGCCATACTACTGATCAGTGATTACTTCATTGTTTATGTTTGCTCTATCATGTAGTAGCTTCCTCATTCTCTTGCATGGTTTGGTTATGGCTGGTGTCCACCATGCCAGATTTCTGCGTGTATGGCATTATGTCTTGTTTTAATTTAGGACTGCATAATCCAAGCATTCCTGGCAGTGTTCATAGAATGGCTGTATTACAGGTTCTGAGGTGTGGCCCATATTTTGCACCTGCACGGGACCTTTAATGGATTCCACATCAGTTTGGAGGAGTGCAACTATTGCTTAACACATGTTTTCCACTGTGGTTTTCTGGCCAGGGACTGTGGTCAGGATTTGTATATCCAGTCTGATTACTCTATGGTCTGGTTTTACCAGTGAGCAATACACTTCTGATCTTGCCATCCAGTACGCATGTTGCTGATTATCACATCCAGTATGCTTACCCCTCTTGTGGGAGTGGTACGTTGTTCCTGGGCCTTTTGGTTTATGGATTCTATGAACTTTTGTCCTACACTGTTGGAGCTAGTATAATGCTCCTAGTCTATGTCTGGGTATTTGCAGTCACCCAATATAATGTGGTTTGGAGGACTTGATATATTCATGTATTCCAGCATAGGCCGGGTGCAGTTCCTGGTGTTGGGACAGTAGTCTGTAGCAGGCTATAAACTGGGGGGCAGTTTTAGCCACTGTTACTTGAGCATGGCTAGTCCATGCTGCTTTTTGTTGTGGTACCAACATGGCGGTGTGGTTATCCTTGACAATTCTTGCTAGTCACCCTCCTTTTGTAGCTTGTTCCAAGTTTTGAGGCTGTACAGCACAGTATGAGGTGTAACCTGGTAGTGTTAGGGTGCTGTTGTGGGCCTTGGCTCAGTTTTCTGTTACAGAGCAGATATCAACATTCTCCATACTGGGTGAGTTTAGACTGCATGCATCTTGCTGTTTCAACTTATCCCTTATCTTATTCTTATCCCTTCTGATACCTATGGAGATAGGTTTGTGTTTTGAGCCTTACCTATTCAGGGCACACTGTGGGTGACAACAGCCTTTGCCAGTATCCATACGGCCTGCACTGATAGGTGCACGCCAGTCCTAGCAGGTGGTGCATCATGTCATGCTCAGCATGTCATCCCAGACTGGCACACATTGGATCCCCTTTGACTAACTGCGATACTTCAGTCAATTGTTGCACTTGATCATCTCATTGTCATGTTGTGGCATGATGCTTGGTGAGGGTAGGATGTTAGTCACGGTCCTCAGGTGTGCATATAGTACATGGTGTTACATTACTTAACACATAGCATTCATGCCTCAGGTGGTGCTGCAGGGCTGTCTCTGTCAGATGCGCATATTACACTTCTCTGTACATGCCTGAGAGCAGGTTGTGTCATGTTAGGCATCCCTGTTACTATATGAGTGAGTCAGAGAGGGGTATCATTCCCAGGGTTCCTACTGAGTCAGTGTATGTGCTATGCATTGCCTCTTTGCCAAGGCCTGGGCATACTGGGCACGCCTCCTTCTGCCTACTGGGGCAGGCTCAGGTTGTTCCTCCTCCGAGTCACGCTCTGCCTGTGATGGCCTTGGCAATGGTGGGGGGCTGTTTGGCCCGGCCCTATGCTGGTCCTGCTGCAGCTGTTTTCGCAAGATCATATTATGTAGCATAGCACATACCATGACAATTTGGGTACATGTAGTTGGTGTGTACTGCAAGGCTCCACCAGATGTGTCCAGACAACGGACCCGTGACTTGAGCAGCCCAAACACATGCTCTATTACATTACGTGTTTGTGCGTGTGCCTCATTATGGCGTTCCTGTTCAGGTGTGTGTGCGTTTCTGATGGGTGTCATCAGCCACGGATCCAGTGCATAACCTGCATCCCCCACTAAGTGTCCGTGCGGGATGTCCCCATTGGCAAATGTCTGGTACAGCTGCGTCAAATGCCAGATGTGGGAATCGTGGTAGCTCCCAGGACAGCCAGCACACACATTCATTATTATGCCCTGGGCATCACACACGACCTGGCAGTTGATGGAGGGGAAGCCCTTGCGGTTGATGTATGCCCTACCCCGCTCACCGGCTGGTGCTTTGATGCGTATGTGCATGCAGTCTATTGCACCCAGTACCTCTGGGTATTCCGCTATTTGCTGGAAGAGACGCATATTGCTGGCCAATACCTCACGGGCATTGGGGAAATATACATGATCACCGACATGTGCTGACATGGCATCCAGGAACTGGTGCAGTACCGTGGAGGCTGATGCCTGTGATATCCCCATCATATCACCAGTTGGTCTCTGGAAGGTACCTGTTGCTAGTATTCTTAGGCCAACACATACCTTGGTTTCCACTGGGATGGGTTCCCCTCTGTTGGTTCTGTGTGTGAGGCGTGGCCTGCACAGCTCCACTATTTGCTGCAGGAGGTCTCTGTCCACTCTATAGCGCTCTACTATCTCCAGCTCATGTAACCCGTGGTAGGTGACCCTGGGCCTGTACACTCTTCTCTGTCTCCTCACTGTGGGTTGTCTGGCACCATCTGCATTGTCATCACCCTCAGCAAGTCGCCTATGTCTCATTATGACAGCTATGGCAGCCCCTAACATTTCTGCTCTGAGTTCAGCTTTTTCAGTTTTCACTTCTGATAACTTAACTCCTGTCTTGCAGTGTCTCTTGAGAGAAACATTCTGCACTGCTGTTTGCAGAGTTTTAAGTGCTGGGCTGGGCTACTATTCTGCCTGTGTAATTGCCTGCATCTAATTGTTTTCACCTGCTAGCTCCAGCAGTATTCCCTGCTAACTTCCTACTAAATCTGTTGCTTCCTTTTTCCTTTCTGTTTCCTCAGGGAGGAGCCGTGTGCAAACCAGCAGAAACACGCTCACAGTGGCTTACATGCACACATACTTACACAGTTCAGAATCTGCTTATTCGGTTTAAAACGCTGCACACCGCAAATGGTGTTAAACATCTCCCAACACGCTCCCACATGCTCAGTCTGCCTTACACGCGCGCACACTATCTTACACGCGCACACTGCCTTACTCGCGCTTCGTGGCGCGCACACGTGCGCATACACATCCAGCAAGAAACTTTGGTGTAGGCAACAGTGTACACCTTCCATTTCTTGACTTTCTCATGCTTACTTAGTGGCACACCTCTTTCCATGATATCTGTCTGACATCTGTCATGTAACTCTAACCTCCAATGAACTGCATTTCTTTCTACCATTCCCCCCTGTGATGTCACCTATCTCCTACTCTGTTCCTCCCCTTATGTAACTCTTACACTACTCAGAATGTGCTCATTTGCTATGTGACAGTGGAATTCAGTATCCTTACACTCATTTGCATCAGACTGCCTACTAATGCTTAGTTACATCTCTTAGACTCAGCTTCCCCCCTTAGCAACCACTACACGGTGGCCATGTTGGTTTTGGTCTGCTGGTCCCTGCATTGACATTCCATGTATTGCATAAAACCTACATTTGTAGGTTTAAAACCTTCGTTTTTATGTTTTATACAGCGCAGCCCGTTTGCGCGGGGCTGCGCTGGGTTTAAACATCGGCAATCGCCGAAAAAAAATTATATTTTTAATATATTTGCATCAGGTTACTTTGCCAATGGCCACATATTTGGCCATTGGCATGCTGCCTGACACATATGCACCCTTTATTTGGAGCTGACATGGCTCCATTGCAGTTTTTGCAGAAACGTACTCAGTTGTCAACTGAGTACATTTCTGCAGCTAAAACGGCTCTTACACGGGCTGTTCTGGGCTTCCTGGATTGCTAATCACACTCATTTGCATGCTATTCGGCTGCAAGTGAGGTGATTAGCTTATCCGCGCCCACTCCATGTAAGAGCCGTTTTAGCTTGGCTCTTACACGGACTTTGGGCTGTTCCTGGATCGCGAAGGCTGCATGGAGTCTTACACTACTCTTAGACTCCATGCAAGCCTTCGTGAATCTGGCCCAGTGTGTACAAGAGACAGAGAGCATCTAGGCAGTCTACCTCAGATGAGAACAAAATGCAGTCTTTGGTGAACAGCTGGTAAAAAAAATCTGTCAGATCAAGTTTATTTTGACATCATGTTGTAGCATAAAATAGTACAAATGCACAAGAAGACCAAATGGAAGATACATGTACACAGAGCTAACAGTTTAAAACACACTGGAGGCCTGGTAATATCACAAGACACACAACTCTCACTATTTTAAGCCTCTTGAAGTTGTATATTGAAATTACTTTACATATTACCATATGTAACAAAGACACATTCTCCCATATGGGGTATTGCAAAGGGTCTTGAATCCTGCAAAACTGGTGCTGTTATGGACATTCTAACCTCATATATGAGTAGCACACTGATGCTGCTCCAGTCATTAATTTTCTATGAGGTGGGCACATACAAAAGAATACCTGCTGGATACTACAACTCTTTGGCATTTTGTGTGTGTTCATAGGTTCATAGATAAGTACTGAGCTATTGGCCCTAGGGCCTATATAAGCCCTAGCCAAATGGTTCCCTGGCTTTTGCCAACCAAGAAAATTATTTTCCTGTGCCCCTGTCAAGCAGAGCCACAGAAGTGATCCCCGGGGTGAATTTCCTATCTCCCATCCAATCATCAAGATTTTTCTTGAAGAGTGCTAATGAAGAGCTTTGTTTGCTATAGATTGGTAGTTTGTTCCAGAGTATGGGAAGTCTCTGGGACAGGAATCTATCCCTCCAGCATGTTCTGTTTATTGTGTTGACAAGGTGTAGGTCCCTAGAGCATGTAGCTTGGAAGGATTGGGATTTCTTTAAGTGGAGCATGTCCAACAGCTCTGGGTTTGACATAGCTTTGTATGTTAAGCAGAGATCGCCTCTGAGTAGGTGATATGCGACAGAGTAAAGCTGGAGTTTTTTGGGACGGTCTGCGTAGGGCATCTGTTTGAGGGCAGTAATCCTCTTTGTGAAGTATTTCTGTGTACTTACACTACACTTCAGGGGAAAGAGATGGACCGTACAAAGTAGATCCATATCTGTGACATCAGCAGTTAAACAGAACACTGAAAAAGTGGTGAAGTTAGGAAGAACAAACAAAAAATGCTGGATCAAGACCAGTAATGAGGCATCCACTGAAAAGTGAGAAAAGAGTGAGGTAAGAGAAGCAATGGAAAGACTGAGAGGAAGAATACGAGTGTGAGTAGAGGGAAGGAACCTGGGAAGGTATGTATAAGTAATGTCAATAGCTTAAGAGAGTAGAACCAGTTGCAGATCAGCATTTGAAGTTTTCTCATTAGTGTTTTATGACTTTGGCACCCCTAGCAAACAGAAATAGGAATCAATATAACAAATTTAAACATGTTGGAAAGGAGAAAATGTAGGGGAAAAAATGATGCACACATTTTTAGAATGTAACTGTTTTGTGAAATACAAGCAAATATGGTGGAATTACTTCTTTTATGAAAAATGGAGCGAATAACTGAAACATCTTTCTCATTAGAATTCAAGGAGAAAGATGTTTGGGATATGTTAATTTTGGTCAGCTGGGTAAAAAGTAACATATAGAGAAATGCAAAGGATAAAATGGAAGCAAAGAGCTGAACATTTAGAAGGGAAACTTCATAGTAGTAATGAAAGCAGCAAAGGAATACACAGTGGTGGCTGGTGACTTCAAATCAAAGGGGAGCTGCAGGAGACAGCTGAATGGGTGGGGTCAATGGGAAGGGATGTGGCCAACTAGAAAGGGGAGGAGCTATGCTCAAAACCACAAAAACTGTAACTTTAATTAAATACCCTGCCCTGGGTGCCAAACTATCTTTATAAGAGTCCAATCAAGACAAAATGAAGTGTAGAAGAAAAAAAATATTTTAATGCATTGTCTGCATGACAGCTTACTTAATATCTAGATGGAAACAAAAAGGGCATGAAAAAACAAATTACTTTTTAAATACATTACTGGAATGCCAGTCAAAATCAAGTATAAGAAAAACAAGCAGCACTCAACTTAAACCACTTCTCTTTGGACTGCAGTTCTAATTATAATTTCTATTCAGCTTTATTAATGTACCAAGTAACATGCTGAAAGTAGCAATCTCTGTGATACCCCCACTTGTAAAACTGTTTCTTATCCAAAAAAGACCTGCTGCCTGACAACAACTATTAACCTGTTTCATGGGGAAAACATGGTCAAAGTAAAAAATGAAAAGCAAACAAGAAACAAGGACAAGATACATTGCTTAAAGGATTACTGCACAGGTTATGGACCACACAATAGATTGGCATTCTGTTTAGTTTACAGGTAAATCCTACAAAGATGACTGCAAGTCTCCAACAAATGTAATTCTTAAAATAATGTAATCCTGTCCTTTATTACAAATACTGTCATATGCATTTCAGTACCCAAGGCTTATACGTTATCTAGTTATACAAGTATTCTCTGCATGGCAACAGCAGAAAGACTTTCAATGTTGGCAATTCTTTAACAGTATGCTTATTAAAGCTTACTTACATTTTACAATCTCAGACAAGCTTACCTGATGGTCATTAAAGCATTGCTACTTAAACACAGAGCAACAGGCACTTTCTGAATAATAATAAGGATAAAATAAATCAACAGTATAAAAATATGACAGAAACCAGAACATTCTGCAAAATCAAGGACAGATGAAAAGCCACTGCAGTACTTGTGTCTACCTTGGATGGGGGGGGGGGTATTTTGAATATTTACACTGTATAACTGCTCCTTGCTTTGCTTGGACACATCCAGAGTTACTACATGGGGGAGTGGGGTGCAACAAGTATGTCACAATTTGAAATGTCTCTGGCTGATTATGATGGCCCTGACACATTTGTCATACCTCTCAACCTCAGAGCAAGAAATCTGGACAAAGCCATACATAGAAGTGGGACAAAGGCCCAAAAATAAGGACAATTTTTAAATATTGCTCTTATAAACTTAGAAAGATAATAGAATAGTAGGTCTTGCATTCGTATGAATTTTCTGAAGGGTATGACATCTGAAACTGAAATGTCTGTCATTATTTCCTAACTGCACTATTTAATGATTTGCCACTAATTTGCCAAAAAAACACAATTTTATGAAAAATGGACCAAAAATATGATGCAAAAATATAAAACAGCCACACAATACAGCTGGGTCAAAGAAGGGACACTTTTTAATATTAGTTCTGCTAACTTGAGCAGCTGACAAAATAAAAGAATCTCCATGCATTTCTGAAATAAATGTAATCTATAACTCTGATCATTACAGTTATTTATTAATTGTAAACCCTCCACGTTTTCTTCCAAAATTGTCATTTTGCGGAGGGATTATTATGGGAAGAGCAACATTTTGAGCCAAAATTGGGAACAGTTGAGAGGTTTGGATATGCCTAATTCTATAAAGCAATTTATTTGCACGTACCTGTCAACCTGTTAATGCAGAAGATCTGGACAAGGCCAAATATATTGGGGGAACATATAAACGGTACTAAAAATTGCTCTTGTATAAACTGAGACAGTTGATAGAAAAACAGGTCTTGCTTTAGCATGCATTTTTCTGAAGGTTATGAAGTCTGAAACTAAGTGTCTATCATTATTTAGTGACTTAATTCCTAAATGATTTGTCAGAAAACCACAAATTTTATGAGGAAAAAACCAAAAATAAGAAGCAAAATATATGTATTCTGTGAAAATCCGGACAATTGAGAGGTATAGTTCAGCCGGGGCTGTCTTTGAGTTTGCTGCCCTTTCCCCTCACAAAATCATGGTCGAATGGAGCCTCCCCCCTGCAGCCTTCCAATGAACCATTACTTGGCTATTTCACCCCATTTACCATAAACACTAATGTGCATACTGCTTTACTTCGACGATGATTTGGACTTCATTTGAAAGTTTTATTTTGCATTTTACAGCACAAACACTAAGACATCTGCTAAACAAAGCAATGCAGTCTCACAATGAAAACAGACTTAGCATTAAAACTTCTCTGCCCTTGAAACTCACATTCATTGAAACAGCATTGAAACCCATATTCAAAGAAAATACATTTGGCTAGTGGCAGATAAAGATTAACTTTGGGCTATTTTCAAATGATAGGCCCCTTGCACACAAAACATACATGTGCTCTGTGATGCACATTCCTGATTGCATTAAATTATATTCCTTGTATAATACAGTACAGTTGTTAGAGGGTGTTTTAAATTTATTGCTTTGAACATTTTTCCAGTAAACAATGAAACAAAATGCATGCACCAATAATGAAAAAAACTGCCCAATTCAGAACATTTCCATCATAAAAGTCTACTCAAACTTCTGCAATCCACCAGTATCAGTAAATATGCACAATCTCTGCAGAAGTAAAAGTCATCTAAATAATTCTACATTAAAAAGATCTGTAACTAATGAAGAGATTGCTGCTAGCAAACAACTTTATATCAATAAACCAAAACGTGCCCTGAAAAGGTACTTATAAACACTATCTAATTTGATTTGACACTGTTACATTATAACTGTTCTTGAATTGGATATATTTTTATTTTTATAATAATGTATTATTTTATATAGACAAAACTTTTTATTAAATTGGTTAAATTATGAACTATATTAATATATGCATATATGTATACATATTTTTTAAAATGTGTGAGAATTTTATTTATGAATTTTATACATAATGCACACATATATTATGTTTAGAATTAACATTTGTTGCACATGGCACTTTAAATGTTTCAAAGGCTGACTAATTAGCTAATTGATTGGTTTGTAGCTATTGGTGAGAGAGTATTTAAATGTGAAGCATATTTTTGATTAGTTGTTCTAATCAATATGCTTCACATTTAAATACTCTCTCACCAATAGCTACAAACCAAACTAGTTGTTCTAGAAGCCGCGGTGGTGCAGCGGTAGCAGTGTCGCCTCACAGCAAGAGGTTCTCCCATTCGATTCTCGGCTGTAGCGCCTTCTGTGTGGAGTCTACATGTCCTCCCCGTGGTCAAGTGGCATTCGAAAGACATGTGTGAATGGGTGTGCCTTCATTGAAGGTTGGGCATTGAGCTGGCACCTTGGCACTGTAAAAATCTACTGCCAATAATTAGCAAGCCGGAGTTCCGCTGTGCCGACCCCTAACCAGGAAAAGGTGAAAGAAGAACAACAACATGTTTGATTAGTTGTTCTGATAAAGTCATGTTAAAGTGCTTAACATAAATTATTTTGGATGATTTTATTTATTTATTTTATTAAAAAGAAGTATCCATGGTTCCTTTGGTGAACTTTTTCTTTGAAATCTGGAAAAGGCCAAAATGCATTGGGGAGGGACAAAAGCCCAAAAACCAGGGACACATTTTAAACATTGCTTGTATAATCTTGGAAAGTTGCTGGAATAAAATGCTATGTTACCACCATGCATTTCACTGCCAAGTCTTGAACTCAGGACCCTGTGCAAAACAGTCAGAGCAACATACCACTATGCCAAATCAGCTGTTTTGTGAAAGAGAGGAAGACTGAAACTTAAATGGCTACCATTTAGTGAATTCAGTTCTCGCCATAGCTGTCAACCTCTTAGTACAAAACACCTGGACAAAGCCAGTAATGGGGGAATACAGCCCTCAAACATATTCAGTGAATTCAGTTTTCACCATAGCACTCAACCTTTGCACAAATAAAACCTGGACAAAGCCAATAATGGGGGAATATAGTCCCAAAAATAGGGGCAAATTTCAAATATTCATCTTATAAACTTAGAAAATTGCTAGAATAAAAGGTTTTGTGTTACGATGTACTTTCTGAAGAATATGAAGTCTGAAATTCAAATGCCTGTCAATTTTATTTATTTAACACTTGTTAACCAGAAAAGTCTGACTTGGAACAAAAGCCAATTTTCAGCAGAAGCCCCGGGAGAAATACTGCAGACACATGTCTTTGTAACATGGGAGGACACCAGAGCAAACCCACACAAACACAGGGATGACATGCAGACTCCACACAGAAGGCAGCCCAGCCTGTAACATGGGAGGACACCAGAGCAAGCCCACACAAATACAGGGAGGACATGCAGACTCCACACAAAAGGCACCCCAGCCAAGAATCAAACCAGAGAACCTCTAGTTGTGAGGTAACAATGCTGCCACTGCACCATCAACTATTTAAGGAACTAAAATCTCAGAAACCACAGATTTTATGAGGAACAGAGCAGAACAAAATATGAGGCAAAAATCTGCAAAGGTTTCACAAATGGTGGTGGGTAGGGAATTCAGGCTCTTGTTAACTGCACCCAAGGTACAAGGTTCAAGCCTGAGGTATTGTCTAACCACCACCAGATATCCTGAGTTCTCTCTAGCCACCAGTATAAACCAACTCACACCACACCACACACACACATAATCTATCCATCCACATAGCTTTCTCCTGCAATCACGGTAAGCCCACAGCTTCAGTAATCCTGCGTTCATGCCAGAATGCACACTTCCAGTTTCTCAGCTCTTTCCTGGAAATGTTCCAAGACTGCTGACTCTGCAGTCTGATTCCCTTCCAGTCTATGTGGTCAGCAGTCTGTTTCCTTCTTCCTGAATATGGACTGATAAGTCAGCAGTAGGTTAGCGCCATATAGACTTCTGGGGAATCAGCAGTCTGCTTCCTTCTTCCTGAATCCAGACTGGTAAGGCAGCAGTCTGGATTCACTTTGTATGGAGCCTAATGGAGAATTTGTAGGACTGTACGATTGTGGTTCACAGCTGGGGGGGCTGCAGTCCTGCAGTCCGATATTACAAGCTGCCACTGGGAATACAGAACTGGGGGTTAAGAAAAGATGGGCACAAAGCTCATAAATATGTGCAGGTATTAATAGAGATAAATGCTGATGAATATGAAGGAAAGAGGAGAAGGGAGGGAAGGGTGACTGAACTGGCCAGCATAGGTCTGTGACAGCACAAAGCACAGTACTCTAACAACAAGACTGACTCAGTTGACATAGGTCTGTGTCAGCACAAAGCAGAGTACTCATATGATAAGAATGAATTGGTCAACATAGGTCTGTGTCAGCACAAAGCAGTGTACTCAAAAGTAAAGTTGCGTAATAAAAATCAGGTGAAAACAAAGGAGGAAAGATGAGGTAATGTAGGACAGCAAGATATTGTAAAGGTATAGGGTGGAGTAAAACTCTGAAACAAGCCTTTGGTGACACTAGTATAAGCAAGCAATAATGCCCAATAGGATGGGCATTATAGGGTAATAACAGATTTCTCATTGGTGCTGTTAGGCTACACCTGAAGATTCATTATTTCTTTTTAGAGAATGGGTGACCTGTAGATTGCACCCTGATTAGAGAACGAACATTCTCCAGCAGGGTATTAATCCACAGGTAATGCCCACTAAAAAACAAGTCCAATGGTTCATGGCAGCATATCAAGCTGCCATGGAGCCTGAACTGAAAAAGAACTAATGACTGCCATTATTTTATGGTTGCTAAGCAGTGCTTTTTCTGTTTAGTCAGTGTAAAATTAAAAAAAAGAAAAAAAGAAAAAAAATGTGTGTATATGTTTATATCTGTGTCTGAGAGTGTAGTCATGTATAAGTGAGTGAGAGATCTATCGAGCTATTATTTTATACTCACTAAGCAGCACTTTTGTTGTTTAGCAAGTGTAAAAAAATAAATGAAACAGAAAGAAAGTTTTGTGTGTGTGTGTGTGTGTGTGTGTGTGTGTGTGTGTGTGTGTGTGTGTGTGTGTGTGTGAGAGAGAGAAAGTGTGAAGACTGAGAGCGATCGAGCGATCCCTGTCAACAGCAATTAAGAGGTTTGCATACCTCTCAACCTCTTTACTTAAGAATTCTGGATAAGCCTAAAAGAAATGGGAGACAAAGGCTCAAAATAGGAACATATTTTAAATCATAGGTGCCGGAAGCTGTTGAAGACTGGGGGGGGGGGGGGATGAGAGGGGCACTTAATGATCTAAAAAGGGCAGTTTTTTATAACTATTTACTACCACAACAGATTCACTTGGAGGACATCTTAAGCTTAGACAATTCCCTTTTGGTGCTTGAATTAACATTTTCTGATTGGTCTTACCTATCTCATGGCTGATAATTGTATATTAGCCCTAGTGAGAATAACGGTGATCATACCATAGATAATTTGAGGGGACCCATGTAAGGGATGCAGCATTTAGGAACTGCCTCTATCCATTAGTAGCATGATGGTCAATCCTGGAGTACACTTTCTATTACCCATCTTTAGATTCAAGTTGCATTTGAATATGGACAGATCATCTTTATTTTTTGGATAGTCTGTTCTGGAACAGTGGTAGCCTCTGTGATATATATGCATCTCTCCACAACATTCAGTTTAGATAACTGGACTGAGTATTTCTGATGCCATTTGACTTGCTGATGTTCAGTAGGTCCACCTGTATTAGGTCAGAAGATGCCTTGTATGCCAGACATGTCACCTCTAAGCACTCTGTAGGATACTGAGTATAGTAATAAATCTTTGAGGTGGCCCATGCAAGACCTATTGGTTAGGACTTGTATCCTTTTAGTAAGGTATCACTGAAGGTATTCCAATTGTTTCATGGGGCTGGATAGATACATGCCAAAGTGGGCATTATACAAAATTACTGACCTAATGAGAGCTTTGTAATGGGGGACAACAACACCTCTAGATCTAGTCACAATTTGTTTATAAGCTGTGCAATATAAAAAGGCTTTCTTATAACTCTGGGCACAATGTTGGTCAAAAATTAGGTCACTGTACACACAAGTTACTAGACAGGGGCCCAGAGAAGTAAATATTGTGGGAAGAAATATCCAGGGAATTGTTATGGCTAGGATTGCATAGGCCCTAGGGCCAATAGCCTAGTACCAACCTATGAACCTAAGTTCCCAAATGCCAAATAATCGGGTCAGTTCTCAGAGGGCATTGCCAAGATTTTGACACCAGTTATTATTTGGGACAAACCTTCCTGTATGATGGTTAAGTCATTTAGGGATTCAATAACTGCTGCTAGCTTGCAGTCATCTCAAACTTAGTCGGCCAAAGCCCTTTGGTATTTCCTTTTACTTTTGAGATGTATATGCCAAACAGAAAAAGTGTCAGCACCGAACCCTGGGGGACTCCATTGGTGACTGGTCTCTTCCCCTATTTTGATCTCCTGCATCCTGTGAGCAACTTGGAAATCCAGCTAGTGATGCAAGTGTTTGCTCCTACATTATTCATCTTTTGTACTATACCTGAGTAGGGGATTGTGTCAAAAGGCTTGGTCAGGTCAAGGTAATGTGGTGTGAACTGGTTTACCTTCATCCATTGCTTTCGTAACAAGAGTAAAGCTTAAAATTTGCCCATAATTTTGAGCCTTTTACACTTTCCTCTGGGGTGTTTTCAAACACATTTTTAGGGCTATGCATACATGTATGCATTCTTTGATTCACCTTCCTGATTGTATTAAATTATATTCCTTGTATAATACAGTACCAGTTGTTAGAATGTGTTTTAAATTTGTAGTTTTGAACAGTCTTTTAGTAAACAATGAAACAAAATGTATAAACCCATTTCAGAAAATTTCAACCATAAAAGGTCACTAAAACCTCTGTCATTACAATCCACCAATATCAGTAAATATGCAAAATCTCTGCAGAAGTAAGTCATCTAAATAATTCCACATTAAAGGGATTTCTAACTAATGAACAGGTTGCTGCTAGGAAACAACTTTATATTTCATTGTTTCATTGACAAATAAAGTGGCTGTTGTCCTTGAAGAATAAATTGCCTATGTTACATTAAAAAATGATAAGCTAGCAATATTGCAATAGGGAATGGATGGCAAACTGATGACAGGTTCATAGTTACTAGGTAACTCCTCCAGATGAGGACATTCACAGGACTGCAGCATCCACTCCCTTTAATGTACAACCCAGTACAGTATCAGTGATCCATCAGCATACTGTAGGAGTAGAACCTACAGAGTTTTGCATCAAAAGTAAGGCTACTACCTGTCGTGCTACTAACAATGCCAACAGACTTGGATTAAGCAGCACTAAACTTCTCTTCTTCTGAATCTCTCAGCTCCTTGAAATTTTTTTTTATTTAACATTTGTTTACCAGGAAAGTCTGACATGGAACAAAGCCAATTTTCAGCAGAGGCCCAGGGAGAAATGCTTCAGATGCATGTCCTTGTAACATGGGATGAAACCAGAGCACCCACACGAACACAGAGAGGACAACAGACTTTGCACAGAAGGCACCCCACCCCGGAATCAAACCAGAGAAGCTTTTGCTGTGAAACAAAAACACTACCACTCCATCATCCACTTGACACAGATTACTCTCTCAATTTCACAGCAGAAGAAATCTAGAAAAAGCCAAAATTTATTTGAGGAGAGGTCAAAGGCCCACAACCAGGGACACATTTTAAATATTGCTTGTATAATCTTAGAAAGTTGCTGAAGTAGTGTTTTGTGTTACCATGTGTTTCCGAAACAGACAGGAAGACTGAAACCTAAAGGGCTATCATTATTTAGTGAATTCCGTTATCACTGATTTGCCACAAAACCACAAATTTTAAGAGGAACAGACCAAAGTATGAGCCAAATATTCTGTGAAAATCTAGGCAGTTGAGAGCTATGGACTCACCTCCCTGAATCACAAGTGTTGGTGTGGGTAGAGAATGCAGGCTGTTGTACAGTTAAATGGAGCCTGCACCAGCAAATAGCTTTAGTAAATAAATGGAGCCTTAGCTTCAGTAAATAAAGTAAACACCAGCAAATAGCTTCAGTTAAATGGAGCCTGCACCAGCAAATAGCTTCAGTTAAACAAAACCTGCACCAGCAAATAGCTTTAACGCACTTCAGTAAAGCTTCAATTAAACAGAGCCTGCACCAGCAAATAGCTTCCACACCATACACTTCAGTAAAGCTTCAGTTAAACAGAGCCTGCACCAGCAAATAGCTTCAGTTAAATGGAGCCTGCACCAGTAAATAGCTTCAGTTAAACTGAGCCTGCACCAGCAAGTAGATTTAATGAAACGGAACCTGCACCAGCAAATAGCTTCAGTTAAATGGTGCCTGCACCAGCAAATAGCTTCCCACTACACACTTCAGTAAAGCTTCAGTTAAATGGAGCCTGCACCAGCAAATAGCTTTAGTAAATAAATGGAGACTTAAGTTTCAGTAAATAAAGTAAACAGAGCCTTACCTGTATGTGTTGAGTCACCGGAGCAACTTCAGTAAATAAAGCTTACCCGTGAGATCAGGCGCACTTTAGTAAATAAAGCTTACCCATGAGATAAGGTGCACTTTTGTGTTTAAATTCAATGCATGCGTGTGTCCCCATGTCATTACAAGTCTTGCAGCTGTAAAAGGGGGGCGCCTCCTCCCCCTCGACCTCTGATCCCAGCGCCTATGTTTTAAATACTGCTGTTATAAAATCGCAATATTACATGCATACTACAATTTCAGTAAGCATGCATTTTCTGAAGCTGAGCTATGTGTCAGAGTGAGTGAGTGAGATCGACCACTGGCAGCAGCAGTAGTAAAGAGGTTTGCATACCTCTTAACCTTAAAGGCTGAAGAAATCTGAATAAAGATTTAAATAAAGGGGTACAAAGTCTCAAAAATAGGAACAGAATTTAATTATTGCTCTTATAAAATTACAAACTTGATTAAATAATATGTTTTGTGTTAGTATGCATCTTCTGAACTGCAAAGAGTGTGTGTGTGTGAGAGACAGAGTGAGACTGATCAACCACTGGCAGCAGCGATAAAGTGGTTTGCATTCCTCTCGACCTCTTATCTCAAGAATGTGGATAAAGCTTAAATAAAAGGTGAAAAAAGGCTCAAAAATTGGAACATATTATAGTTATTGCTCTTAATAAATTAAAAAAGTTGTTAAAAAACAGATTTGTGTTAGCATGAATTTTCTGAAGGAAATAGAACTCTGAAATTCAAATGCATGTCATTATTTAGTGACATTAATCTCCAATCACTGGCAACAAATCAAATATTTTAGGAGTAAGGAACCAAAAAAATAAAGTAAATACCAGGATATTTTTTAAAAATGTTATATTTTGGATGTAAAATACTTACTCCATCACCATTAAACATATACTACAGCAACTCTGCACACAATGTAGAATGTTTTATGTAGGAAAAATGGACCGTTCTTTTAAGGAATGTATCAGGGAGCATGTTTATAATATCAATATGGGCCGCAAAGATAACGCACTTGCCAAACAAGTGACAGATACTGACTCTACTCATAAGTTTATGTTTTTAGTTATTGCCAGAATTTATGAGAATGTTAGGCTTGGGGATATACACAATAGAACTGAATACCTTGAATCCACCTGGATAGTGAGGTTAAAAAGTGATGCTGGACATGGCCTTAATGAGTCTATACCCCTGAAACCTAAACTCAATTCAAGACCTCTAAGGAGGTAGTTAGTATTCATATGTCTATCTAGTTTATATATTTTTAGGTTGCATTTTTAGAGTTGTTGCATTTCTGCTTTTAAATTTGCATTTAATGATAAGAAAATGTTCTAGTTTTTATTTTTTACATGATATATCTTTAAGTGTTGTCATGTGATATTTTATATGAGCTATAAAGGCGTGTGTTTCTTGTGTGCTAATTGTTACACCTGATGATGCCTATTTGGTGAAAGCGCTTGTGTTTGTGCACTGAGTAAAGATTTTTATCCTGGATACATCAGCCGTGAATGTGCCTCTTAATTTTCTGCAATTGGATATTAGTTCTTTTGAGACACAGTGTTTGAGCCTTTTTGTGGTAACAGTTTTATTGTTTTTTACTATTGTATTTGTTTGTGTTACCACTAGGCTCAGTGACATGGCTGACGAAATTACCGTGGTGAGTTTGGATTTTGTTGACCCTGGAGTTAGAGGGAACAAACTTGAGCTGTTTCTTTCAAGTATAACTAAAGGAATAAATCCTCTTATTGGCTGTGTTCATGAGGGTGATTCAGGAATGAATAGCTCTGTTGATATTATCGCTCTGAAGACTAAATTTTTTTCATTTGAGTAAGATTTATACAAGTTACAAAGAAGTCAATACCAGAAATTTCATTTAGAGGTTTGTCTTACTGTACAAATTATTCCACGAGGTCTTCGTATTTTAAAAATGCCTTCTCATACCAACAGAGATAGTGTTTTGTTACTTGAATGGCAAAAACTGAATATTCAAACTAGTTTCAGTTATCTTAGACTGTTAGTAGATGCAGCCAACAGAGAAATGGTTTCCTTGTCTGAAGCTATTAATTGTAAATATACAGAATTATTGTTAGCTTTCCCAGAGACTGAACTAAATAATCATATTAGGGACATGCTTCATTCCCCTTAGAGCTTATGAAATTGAACTGCAGAAGGAAAAAGTTAACAAAATCTGTAGAGACCGTAAAGGTTTTCAACTAGGGCATGTCTTCACTTGGCCCTGTGACAACTTTGGTAATAATCAACATTACATTGCTACTACTTCTCAGGTTTCGCCACCAGATGGCAGTGTTGTTACGTCCGTCATGCATAGTGTCGCACAACAAGAAGAACGAGCAGAAGCAAGGTCAAGTACGTCAGCTAGTGAATACATAGCAGCTCCTGGCAAGGAGTTGGGAGCTCGTAAAAAAGTTATAGTCACAACGGCGCAAATACATCAAGAACGTACTTCGGATGCCATTTCCATCTTAATGATGCCGTGAGAGGGCATAATGTTGCAGCATCTTCTACTCAGTATAATCTCCATGTTTCCACTCACTGTCAAGGAGCAGAATTACGAATACATCAGAGAGCAACAGAGAGGCCGCAGTCAGAGTCGGAACAAAAGGAAATTAGAAGGTGCTGTACACATGCAAATAAGTATAAAGAAAGCATTCATGAATGCCAAAAAGGATTAGTTTGGAATTTATCTAGCTTGTTGCTGACTGAACATGAACTTAATGTTTTATCTAAGGGACTTTCATTTATACCAGCAAATAGATCCAGTTATACTGATGTGATTTTTGATGTTAAAATGTTTGGTGTAATCTATCTTTGAAGTTGTTATTTAAAGATTCTGAAACTACTGACTAATATGAGAAATGTATTTAGTAAACCCAGTACTTTTGTACCTAAGGTGAATTCGTTAATGACAGCTTTTGAGAAGCTTTGCATACAGGATATTTATAATTTGACCATGCAACATGATAGACGGAAACAACACCGTAGTAGGTACAATTTGTCTAGGGAAGAGGCCAAAGTATTGAGAGACTTGGAAAATAACACCAGTATTATTATAAGGCCGGCTGATAAGGGCAGACCGATAGTAGTATTAGGTAAAGAGTGGTATGATTTTAAGATGTTAGAAATGGTAAGTGATTCTAACTTTTATGAGAAGTTATCTCCAACACAAGTTAATACTCTCATATATAACGTGCAGATATTATTGAAATGCATGTTTGAATTAAATCTGGTAGATGAGAAGTTGTTTGAATATTTGTACGTTGATAAACCCACTTTACCACTGATTCAGGGCCTACCAAAGATACACAAGGACAGTCATAATCCACCTCTAAGACCGAATGTGTTAGGTAAACATTTGTGTACTGAGCCCTTATCCATTTATATAGAGAAGTATTTGAAACCCATTTTGAACAAATTGCAACATGTCCTGAAGGATACTGAGCATTTTTTGAGTGATTTATATGGTTTTATTTCAAGTAATCAGAGCAAGGAATTTTTATTTGTCACTATGGATGTGGCTTCCTTATTTACCATTCCTAACTGTGAAGGTATTAACAATACACTTTTGTTTTTGAGGGAATATTCAGAGTACAGTGTAAGGGATGTTAATTTGCTGGTTAGATTATTGGAGATTGTTGTTGATCACAATTTGTTTGTTTTTGGTGACCAGGTATACAGGCAGTGCAATGGCATGGCTATGGGCACGTCCTGTGCCAATAGCTATGCCAGTGCAGCTATGGTCATCTGGGAAGTAGAGCATCTCTTAGAAGGTCCTTATAGAAACAATATTCTTTTCCTTAGAAGATTTGTGGATGACTTGTTTATTTTGTGGGAAGGTGATGTTGGCACTTTTCAAGCTTTCATGGAATATGTGAACACCAGCACTTGTTATTTGAAATTTACCTCAAAGTTTTCATATACTGATATTGATTTTTTAGATGTAATTGTTTCCAGGGACGGTGTGGGTGAAGTTTATACCAAACTGCACAAGAAGGATTGTTATGTCAATCAAATTCAACATAGGGACAACTCACATCCGTTTTATGTCTTCAAGAATGTGGTGTCTAATCAGGTTTACAGAGCCTCCAGGCTTAATGCCAGAGAGAATGATTTTAAAGTAGAAGTTGACACTGTTATTAATAATTTGAAAGACAGATGTTATGAAGATGAGCTTATTAGTAATGTAGCTCGGGTTGTTGACAAGAGGCAACATCAAGCAAGGACATATTTTTCCTCTGGAAGTAAATTAAGTGGTAGAGTAATAGATGGATGTGATGGTAAAGGTTTGCGTTTTAAAATAAAGTATGCTACTGATGTTAATGAGTATACTGACATTATTAGGAGACACTGGAATGTGCTCACTACAGATGATGAGATAGCTAGATTGATAGATGTTGAACCCAGGTTTTTGTTTGAGAATAATAGGTCTTTGAAGCGTAGGTTATGTTATCCCAGGAATGTCATTAGTTTTGGGAACTGTCCAGGCATTAGACCCTGTGGGCACTGTAATTGGTGTGATTATGTTGATACTAGTTCAGAGTTTCAGCACCCTGATTGTGGTAGGATTTATAATTTTAGAGTTAGTGCTACATGTGATACTTCACATCTTGTTTATTTAGCTCACTGCACACAATGTAGAATGTTTTATGTTGGAAAAATGGACCGTTCCTTTAAGGAATGTATCAGGGAGCATGTTTATAATATCAATAAGGGCAACAAAGATAACGCACTTGCCCAACATGTGATGAATACTGACTCTACTCATAAGTTCATGTTTTTAGTTAATGCCAGAATTTATGAGAATGTTAGGCTTGGGGATATAGGCAATAGAACTGAAGACTTTGAATCCACCTGGATGGTGAGGTTAAGAAGTGATGCTGGACATGGCCTTAATGACTCTATACCCCTGAAATCTAAAGTCAAGTCGAGACCTCTAAGGAGGTAGTTAGTATTCATTTGTCTATCTAATTTATATCTTTTTAGGTTACATTTTTAGAGTTGTTGCATTTCTGCTTTTAAATTTGTATTTAATGATAAGAAAATGTTCTAGTTTTTATTTTTTACATGATCTATCTTTAAGTGTTGTCATGTGATCTTTTATATGAGCTATAAAGGTGTGTGTTTCTTGTGTGCTAATTGTTACACCTGATGATGCCTATTTGGTGAATGCGCTTGTGTTTGTGCACTGAGTAAAGATTTTTATCCTGGATACATCAGCCGTGAATGTGCCTCTTAATTTTCTGCAATTGGATATTAGTTCTTTTGAGACACAGTGTTTGAGCCTTTTTGTGGTAACAGTTTTATTGTTTTTTACTTTTGTATTTGTTTGTGTTACCACTAGGCTCAGTGACATGGCTGACGAAATTACCGTGGTGAGTTTGGATTTTGTTGACCCTGGAGTTAGAGGGAACAAACTTGAACTGTTTCTTTCAAGTATAACTAAAGGAATAAATCCTCTTATTGGCTGTGTTCATGAGGGTGATTCAGGAACGAATAGCTCTGTTGATATTATCGCTCTGAAGACTAAACTTTTTTCATTTGAGTAAGATTTATACAAGTTACAAAGAAGTCAATACCAGAAATTTCATTTAGAGGTTTGTCTTACAGAACAAATTATTCCACGAGGTCTTCGTATTTTAAAAATGCCTTCTCATACCAACGGAGACAGTGTTTTGTTACTTGAATGGCAAAAACTGAATATTCAAACTAGTTTCAGTTATCTTAGGCTGTTAGTAGATGCAGCCAACAGAGAAATGGTTTCCTTGTCTGAAGCTATTAATTGTAAATATACAGAATTATTGTCAGCTTTCCCAGAGACTGTACTAAATAATCATATTAAGGACATGCTTCATTCCCCTTAGAGCTTATGAAATTGAACTGCAGAAGGAAAAAGTTAACAAAATCTGTAGAGACCGTAAAGATTTTCAACTAGGGCATGTCTTCACTTGGCCCCGTGACAACTTTGGTAATAATCAACATGACATTGCTACTACTTCTCAGGTTTCACCACCAGATGGCAGTGTTGTTACGTCCGTCATGCATAGTGTCGCACAACAAGAAGAACGAGCAGAAGCAAGGTCAAGTACGTCAGCTAGTGAATACATAGCAGCTCCTGGCAAGGAGTTGGGAGCTCGTAAAAAAGTTATAGTCACAACGGCGCAAATACATCAAGAACGCACTTCGGATGCCATTTCCATCTTAATGATGCCGTGAGAGGGCATAATGTTGCAGCATCTTCTACTCAGTATAATCTCCATTTTTCCACTCACTGTCAAGGAGCAGAATTACGAATACATCAGAGAGCAACAGAGAGGCCGCAGTCGGAGTCGGAACAAATGGAAATTAGAAGGTGCTGTACACATGCAAATAAGTATAAAGAAAGCATTCATGAATGCCAAAAAGGATTAGTTTGGAATTTATCTAGCTTGTTGCTGACTGAACATGAACTTAACGTTTTATCTAAGGGACTTTCATTTATACCAGCAAATAGATCCAGTTATACTGATGTGATTTTTGATGTTAAAATGTTTGGTGTAATCTATCTTTGAAGTTGTTATTTAAAGATTCTGAAACTACTGACTAATATGAGAAATGTATTTAGTAAACCCAGTACTTTTGTACCTAAGGTGAATTCGTTAGTGACAGCTTTTGAGAAGCTTTGCATACAGGATATTTATAATTTGACCATGCAACATGACAGACGGAAACAACACCGTAGTAGGTACAATTTGTCTAGGGAAGAGGCCAAAGTATTGAGAGACTTGGAAAATAACACCAGTATTATTATAAGGCCGGCTGGTAAGGGCAGACTGATAGTAGTATTAGGTAAAGAGTGGTATGATTTTAAGATGTTAGAAATGCTAAGTGATTCTAACTTTTATGAGAAGTTATCTCCAACACAAGTTAATACTCTCATATATAACGTGCAGATATTAGTGAAATGCATGTTTGAATTAAATCTGGTAGATGAGAAGTTGTTTGAATATTTGTATGTTGATAAACCCACTTTACCACTCATTCAGGGCCTACCAAAGATACAAAAGGACAGTCATAATCCACCTCTAAGACCGAATGTGTCAGGTAAACATTGGTATACTGAGCCCTTATCCATTTATATAGAGAAGTATTTGAAACCCATTTTGAACAAATTGCAACATGTCCTGAAGGATACTGAGCATTTTTTGAGTGATTTATATGGTTTTATTTCAAGTAATCAGAGCAAGGAATTTTTATTTGTCACTATGGATGTGGCTTCCTTATTTACCGTAATTCCTAACTGTGAAGGTATTAACAATACACTTTTGTTTTTGAGGGAATATTCAGAGTACAGTGTAAGGGATGTTAATTTGCTGGTTAGATTATTGGAGATTGTTGTTGATCACAATTTGTTTGTTTTTGGTGACCAGGTATACAGGCAGTGCAATGGCGTGGCTATGGGCACGTCCTGTGCCAATAGCTACGCCAATGCAGCTATGGTCATCTGGGAAGTAGAGCATCTCTTAGAAGGTCCTTATAGAAACAATATTCTTTTCCTTAGAAGATTTGTGGATGACTTGTTCATTTTGTGGGAAGGTGATGTTGGTACTTTTCAAGCTTTCATGGAATATGTGAACACCAGCACTTGTTATTTGAAATTTACCTCAAAGTTTTCATATACTGATATTGATTTTTTAGATATAATTGTTTCCAGGGATGGTGTGGGTGAAGTTTATACCAAACTGCACAAGAAGGATTGTTATGTCAATCAAATTCTACATAGGGACAGCTCACATCCGTTTTATGTCTTCAAGAATGTGGTGTCTAATCAGGTTTACAGAGCCTCTAGGCTTAATGCCAGAGAGAATGATTTTAAAGTAGAAGTTGACACTGTTATTAATAATTTGAAAGACAGATGTTATGAAGATGAGCTTATTAGTAATGTAGCTCGGGTTGTTGACAAGAGGCAACATCAAGCAAGGACATATTTTTCCTCTGGAAGTAAATTAAGTGGTAGAGTAATAGATGGATGTGATGGTAAAGGTTTGCATTTTAAAATAAAGTATGCTACTGATGTTAATGAGTATACTGACATTATTAGGAGACACTGGAATGTGCTCACTACAGATGATGAGATAGCTAGATTGATAGATGTTGAACCCAGGTTTTTGTTTGAGAATAATAGGTCTTTGAAGCGTAGGTTATGTTATCCCAGGAATGTCATTAGTTTTGGGAACTGTCCAGGCATTAGACCCTGTGGGCACTGTAATTGGTGTGATTATGTTGATACTAGTTCAGAGTTTCAGCACCCTGATTGTGGTAGGATTTATCATTTTAGAGTTAGTGCTACATGTGATACTTTACATCTTGTTTATTTAGCTCACTGCACACAATGTAGAATGTTTTATGTAGGAAAAATGGACCGTTCCTTTAAGGAATGTATCAGGGAGCATGTTTATAATGTCAATAAGGGCAACAAAGATAACGCACTTGCCCAACATGTGATGAATACTGACTCTACTCATAAGTTCATGTTTTTAGTTAATGCCAGAATTTATGAGAATGTTAGGCTTGGGGATATAGGCAATAGAACTGAAGACTTTGAATCCACCTGGATGGTGAGGTTAAGAAGTGATGCTGGACATAGCCTTAATGACTCTATACCCCTGAAATCTAAAGTCAAGTCGAGACCTCTAAGGAGGTAGTTAGTATTCATTTGTCTATCTAATTTATATCTTTTTAGGTTACATTTTTAGAGTTGTTGCATTTCTGCTTTTAAATTTGTATTTAATGATAAGAAAATGTTCTAGTTTTTATTTTTTACATGATCTATCTTTAAGTGTTGTCATGTGATCTTTTATATGAGCTATAAAGGTGTGTGTTTTTTGTGTGCTAATTGTTACACCTGATGATGCCTATTTGGTGAATGTGCTTGTGTTTGTGCACTGAGTAAAGATTTTTATCCTGGATACATCAGCCGTGACTGTGCCTCTTCATTTTCTGCAAATGGATATACTACAGCAAGTTTGAAACATTTGGCGGAGGAACTATTTTACATCAAAAATATTAAAAAAAAATAATATAGTAATAAAAAATAAATAAGTAAAATACAATAAATTTACAGACAGCCCATTCTCTAAGCACAATAATGCCTTTCAGGGTGTGTGTTATTATAGAAATAATGCCCTTCCAACGGTCCTGCAGATTCAGGCCTCAGAACACCCCTGGATGGACATTATTTCCACAATAATGCAAACCCTGTTGGGCATTATTGCTTGCATAATGCCAAACCTAAATGGCATTATTGTACTTAGAAAAAGGTCTACCTGTGTATTTGAGTTTTTTAATTATTGATTTATTTTATAGTCTCATTTGTCCTTTTCATAAAATAGATTACTTCTACATTTTAGCTGGCTGTGGAAAATATGAATTAAAAAAAACACTAATGCCATTTTAATAGTAAAATAAAAGACAGTGAATTAATGTTTGCTTGTGTGACTTAACTCAGAATGTGCTGAGGAAAACAAGCGCATCAGCAAATAAAAATACATTTAAAAAAACAAATTTAAGGGCACATGTTTTACACAGCTGTGTCACTTTCTATTATACATTGAAAATAGAAGGGGAGTGGCAATTTATTTATCCTACCATCAGGTGGGGACATCTTTGATGACATCAATGATACCATAATAACATATTTAATGATATTAAAGGTACCCATGATGTTTATTTTATCAGCTGCCACAATTATAATACAGTATAAACCTGATAATCTGTATCAATGTAATGCAAATTATGAATTTTGAATGGAAGCTCTGTTGCTGGTGTAATGCTGCATATTTGCCTCCAGTAGTTCTCCAAAACTATCAGACTTTGGTAAAATATCAGAAGTTCTAGGAACAAAGTGCTAACCTCTGGTTTTTTATGTTCTTTTTTGTGACTTCCTGATTCTCAGACAGAATGTCACATGCCAGCGATGTCATAACATCTGAGCCCAATACAATAGAGATTCTGATGGGTTATTTTCACATACGAAAGCATTATTCATCAACTTTCTGACCAATTTGTAAAATGGAGGCCGTATTGTAGAAGTTATATAGTTATAGGTTCATAGGTTCATACTAGGCTTTTTGAGGTTAGTATAATGTGCCTCTGTCTAACAGTGACACAGAAGTGATACCCGAGGTAAACCTACGATCTCCCATCCACTCATCAAGATTCCTCTTGAAGAGAGTCAATGAGGCACTCTGCCTAACCTGGACTGGGATTTTATTCCAGAGTGAAGGGAGCCTCTGGGTTATGACTCTGTCCCTCCAGCATGTCCTATTTATTTCAGTGATGAGGTTCAAGTCTCTCGAGTGCGTAGCTCGATGGGATTTGGATTTTCTGAAGTGCAGCATGTCCATTAATTCCGGGTTGGACATGGCTTTATATGTCAGGCACAGATCGCCTCTGAGCAGGCGGTATGCCACTGAGTAGAGCTGGAGTTTCTTTAACCGAGCAGCATATGGCATCTGTTTGAGCCCTTTGATCCTCTTGGTGAGGTACTTTTGGGGTATTTCCAGTTGCTGCAGGTGTCTGGTAAGGTACATCCCAAAAGGGGCATTGTACTCAATTATGGACCTGATGAGGGATGAGTAAAGAGGCACGATGACCTCCCCTGATCTAGATGTGAATCCCTTCATGATTAGGTGGGCTATATAAATTGTTTTTCTAACCACTTTGGCCACACGGTTTTCAAATGAGAGATTGCTATCAACTTGGGTCCCCAGGTCCCTAATTACTTCTTCTGTACTTAATGGATTACCACCTATGTGGTAATTTGTGGGCACTTTGTTTTTGCCAAAGGGGATGACTATACACTTTTTGACATTTAGCTTGAGGCCATGGCTCTGGCACCAGTTGTCTGTTTCTATGAGGCCCTTTTAGAGGATGCTTGTGTCGGCTGGAGAGTCAATTATGGCGCCCAGTTTGCAGTCATCTGCGAACTTGGTCAGCCACAGTCCTTCCGTGTTGGCCTGTACCTCCGAGAAATATATACCGAACAAGAGAGGTCCCAGGACTGAGCCATGTGGGACACCACTTGTAACTGGTTTGGAGTCTGACATGGCTCCAGCAATTCTAACCTTGAGCCAGTTTGCAACCCATCTAGTGACATAGGGGTTTATATTTAAGCTGGTGAGCTTATCTATAATGCCCGAGTGGGGTATTGTATCGAAGGCTTTTGCGAGGTCCAGGTAGGCTGTGTGGACCACCTTCCCCTCGTCAATGGCCTTGGTGACTGTTTCAAAGAAATCGACCTGGTTTAAGAGGCAGGATCTGACTTAACAAAGCCAAACTGGGTAGGATCCAGTGTCTGTAGGTCCCCAATATCTTTATTTATGAGGTCCATGAGGATCCTTTCCATAGCTTTGCAGACCAAGCTAGTCAGGCTTATGGGGCGATAGTTTCCAGGATCTGTTGAGGCACCACCTTTGTGGAGAGGGACCACTGTTGCTGTACACCACTCTTTGGGTACATATCCTGTAATAAGGCTGAAATTGAACAGTAGTTTTATGTTTGGGTTTAGCTCTTCTTGGAGTTCATGCAGGATGCAGCCCGGGACACTGTCTGGTCCCATTGATGCTGTGTTTTTTGCTTTGGAAAGGGCAGCTCTTACCTGAGCATCTGAGATGTCAGGGGGGCAGCACTCTGCTGGGATAGATATTTGCCCTTTTGGTGGGGGGGGAGAAGTTTGCGCTGAACCTGTCAGCTAGGATGTTGGCAATGTCTGTGGGTTCGATGTATTTTTTGTCATTTTGGACTAATTCTGAGCATTTCTGGGAATTCCCACCCAGGTTCCTAACATAACTAAAGAAAGCCTTGTGATTATCCTTAGTGTCCTGTGCAATTTTTCTCTCGAAGCTGGCCTTAGACGATTTTATGAGTGCCCGTAGTTTTTTGCTAATACTGATCAGAGATGCCTTCCCTTTTTGGGATTTTGCTCTATCATGTAGTAGCTTCCTCCTTCTATTGTATAGTTTGTTTATGGCTGGGGTCCACCAGACAGGACGTCTGCCTTTGGAGGATTGGGTCTTGGTTTTATTTGGGATTGCATGATCCATGCATTCCTGAAGGTGTTCACAGAATGCATTTATAAAGGATTCTGCGGTCTGGGCTGTATTTTCCACAGGCTCAGGGGCTTTGAAGGATTCCACCTCGGTTTTGAGGAGTGTGAAATTTGCTTTAGAGAAGTTTTTCACTGTGGTTTTCTGGGCAGGAGGTGGGGTCGGGATGTGAATATCCAGTGAGATTAGTTTATGGTCTGATCTTACCAGTGAGGGATACACTTCTGGTCTGGAGCATAGAGTCCCCATGTTGGTGATGATCAGGTCCAGTATGTTTTCCCCTCTTGTGGGAGTGGTAACAAGTTGTTCCATAGCATTTGAGTTTATAAATTCTAGGAACCTTTGGGCTAGGGTGTTGGAGCTAGAGTAATGCTCCCAGTCTATGTTTGGGTAGTTGAAGTCGCCCAATATAATAGTGTTTGGAGAGACCTTCATATTTTCCAGTGTTCTCAGGAAGGCCGAGTGGGGTTCCTGGGTTTGGGAGGGTGGTCTGTAGCAGGCTATAAACTGGAAGGCAGTTTTACCCACTGTTAGTTGCACATGGATAGTCTCTGATGCTTCGTGCTGTGCCACCAACCTGGAGGTGTGGGTATCTTTGACGAATATTGATACTCCCCCTCCTTTTGTGGTTCAGTCCAAGTTTTGGGGCCGAAAAGCATGGTATGAGGTATAACCCTGTAGTGCTGGGGTGCTCTCCGGAGCCTTGAACCAGGTTTCTGTTACTGCACAGATATCGATGTTCTCCATGCTAAGGAGAGTTTTGAGTGTGTGCATCTTGAGGTTTAGACTTCTGGCATTGAGTAGAATTACTCTTAGTTTCTTATCCCTTGTGATACCTATGGAGGTGGGTTTGTCTTTTGAGCCTTGCCTAAAAAAAGGCACTATGGGGGAAGCAACAGCCTTTGCCAATATCCGAAAGCCCAGGGGTGACAGGTGCAAGCCATCCCTAGCGAAGCATCGTGGCTTGTCGAGCATGTCATCCCAGGCTGACAGGCATTGGATCCCCTTTGAATGACACCAATACTTAAGCCAATTGTTGAAATTGATCATCTTGTCTTCATATTGTGGCATCATTCTTGGTGAGGGTAAGATGCTACTCAAGGTCAGGGTCATACCAGCCTGGGCTACATGCTCAGAGAGCTCCTCTATGTCTCTTTTCATGTAGTCCAGGGAGGTACATCTCAGGTCATTCACACCAGCATGGACAATGACCGAGTCATATTTGTACTTGCCTTGGAGTGACCTGAGTGCTTGTGTTATGTGGAGCATCCTAGCGCCCGACAGGCAGCTCACCGTGACCTTCTCCTTGTTCAGCCTGGTGAGCGGGATGTCAGTGTGCCTGACGATAGAGTCACCTATTACAAGTGTATCAGGTGTGTTGTTTAGCCTTAAGGGCTGTGACTGTTTGGCACACTGGCTTTGTGAGCTATGTGTTGCACGTGTTTTATTTTGGGGTAGCAGTTGCTTGGGTGTCTGCTTTGGAGGTCTCTGCTGCTTAGGCAGATTTTTATTTAGAGCCTGCAAGTATGTTTTTGTGTGTTTATGTGTTTGGTTTGCTGTCGTGGTAGGTCTATGTGAGACTGGAATTGTAGTGAGTGTGGTTTCCTTCTCCTCCTGACTGGTTACGCCAGTACTGAGTTGAGAGAGCTTAGCCTCCAGTTTGGCTATATGGTTGCATCTCTCACATGTGTTGGAATTTGTTGGGAGGAGGAGAGGGTTGTCTGTGTACATGAGGCAGTTGTAACATTGCCTCAAGATTCCCAGATTCACCAGCTGGACCAGAAAGGAGATTGTCAACTGACCTTTGGACATGCTAGAATAGTATTGGGAATTCCTTTATAATTGAAAAAAGGGCCAATGAGGAACAAGGTACTCAAGGGGAGTTTGCGAGGGTGTAGTGCTTTTAATTTTTTAGTGCTGACTTATATAATTGCTTTAGTGAGCAGGTGCCAGGTAACTTAAATGCAATGTGTTACAGGTAACTTAAATGCAAAAACGACAAACAGTAACTTTCTTTCAAGTGAAACAAGGAAATAAGTACAGTAAGCAATGCAGATATCACTAGGGATTCACAGAAGTGCTGAAAAGCTGCGTTTTAGGTGGAATTAGCGTTTCAGGGAAATAACAAGCAAACAAACAACAAGCATACAAACAAAGCTAGATTCAGCAAGCCTGGATCTAGTCTATGCTACAGCAAACAAGGTGTACCAATTTCAGTAAGAAACAGTTCAAATATGCAGGCACTATAAGCCTTTAACCAGAAATTCCCAGCTCAGAAGGGCAGAGTCCAGCCTCTCCTCCCACAAGAGTGCAGACCACGAACCTTCTTAATGTAAAATAACTGGCCTGAAGCCCAAGTGCTTAAACCAGAACTAATACACTTTTAGAATAACAGACACTGAGCCCTCAATCAGCAGTTCCCAACTTAGAAGGATGTAAGCTACCTGTCCTGCCACCACAGTGCAGGCCACAAACCTTCCTAATGTAAAACAACTGGTCTGAAGCCCAAGTGCTTAATCCAAAAGACTTAGAATGATAGCTACACTTTAATCAAGTTATTACCAAGCAGTAATAAATACAATTGAATACTTTAAAGAATGCCTGGATTAGTGCTCAAGTTATACAAACAAAGCTAGATTCAGCAGGCCTGGATCTAGTCTATGCTACAACAAACAAGGTGTACCAATTTCAGTAAGAATCAGTCCAAATATGCAGGCACTATAAGCCTTTAACCAGAAATTCCCAGCTCAGAAGGGCAGAGTCCAGCCTCTCCTCCCACAAGAGTGCAGACCACGAACCCTCTTAATGTAAAATAACTGTCCTGAAGCCCAAGTGCTTAAACCAGAATTAATACACTTTTAGAATAACAGACACTGAGCCCTCAATCAGCAGTTCCCAACTTAGAAGGATGTAAGCTACCTGTTCTGCCACTACAGTGCAGACCACAAACCTTCTTAATGTAAAACAACTGGTTTGAAGCCCAAGTGCTTAAACTAAAAGGCGTAGAATGAGTTACACCAAACAGTAATAAATACAATTGAGTACTATTAAGCTGACACAAAAGCAAAATAAAGTAGGAAGAAACACAAATACAGTAAAAGCAGATAAATTTTTTTTTTTTTTTGAGTGAGCAAATGAGATGGGCCTAGGAGTTACCGGACAGAAACAAGTGCAAATGCAGGCCTTCAAATCAGAAAGTTGAGAGAGATGGAAGACCGCCCAAATGGCCAATAACTACAAATTCTGGGCCAGAACCACTCCTTATGTGGTAGACAGGTTACCTAATGCTTACCACTCCCACTGATAAGCTAGAAGGATTCCCTCCAACACAGAAAGGCTTGGGGGGCTCAGAAGCTTACAAACAGTCCTGGATACAGCAAATCTGTATCTGGAACACTAATTACAGGAAAGGTAGGAAACAGGCTTACAATTTTTTTTTTCAGAAAAGTAGCAACATCAGTAGTAAAAACAATTCACATGCAGTGCAAGCTGGCACACTTGAGTATGTAGCAATATTAGTCCACACACAGTTTGAAAAAATGTAATTAAATTAAAAAGGACTAAAAGCAAGTGCAGAAAGGGTTTATTAGGTAGAATGCAGTAAAGAGATGAGACTGGGGGAGTGTCCTAGATCAAATCTACAGTGGGGCAGGCACTGCAAAAGCCACCAAATTTAAACTACAACCAAGAACAGGGAAGGGGGTGGGGAAGACAGTTTCAACAGAGATGTGAGGAATCACAGTGCAAATTATAAAACCAGAAAAATATATACTGATCTGTGTATATTTGCAGAACAGTAAGACAACAGATATCTAAGCAACAATTTAGCTCTATAATACAGAATAATACAGAAAAATATACTCAGCTCTATATATTTGCAGATAGTCTTGTAAGGCTCTCTCTCAGTGCACAGGTTCCAATTTAAATGCAGGCTGTTACTAACAGGTAAAAATTAAGGGAACCTGGAGTTAAGCAACACACAAGCTATAAAAAACGGTTATATCAGCTGAAGACAAGGCAGAAAATGAGGGGGGGTGGGAAAGACAGTTTCAACAGAGATGTGAGGAATCACAGTGCAAATTATAAAACCAGAAAAATATATACTGATCTCTGTATATTTGCAGAACAGTAAGACAACAGATATCTAAGCAACAATTTAGCTCTATAATACAGAATAATACAGAAAAAATATACTCAGCTCTACATATTTGCAGATAGTCTTGTAAGGCTCTCTCTCAGTGCACAGGTTCCAATTATCCTATCTGAGTCAGTTGTGACAATCATATTTTGTCTTAATTTTTACCTCCCTATACATTAAAAATACTGTTTCTTGCTTTCTGTTTTAGTGATTAACTGTAAAACTGCTTCCAGTCCACTAAAGTCTCCAAACTGCACATCAAATAAATTGTTCATTTTATTAATTCTGGTAGTTTCTGGTTCTGCAGTGCACAAAGTAATTGACGGAGGGGGGTTTACTGTTAAGGTAGTGAAGTTAAGTTTAAAAAATTAATATGTTTAAAAAAATTAATTAATTACTGTACTGTATTAAACAATGTGTTGCTGGGAAACCCTCAAGTGCTAGACACAGCTTTGTAGATCATTACTAAAATACCAAAGAGGAAACAGCATGTATGTTTAGAGAGTAAAAAAAAAAACAGTGACATTTTGAAATGTTTCTTGTCTGTGCACATGGATTTTGGGCCAGACACATGTTTTATAGAGCTAAACCATTGTAGTCTGTTTTCCTTGAGCTACTCAGCAACAGGGGCTACTTTTGCTTGCACTATGATAACTTATTTTGTCATAGGTCCCATGGTATGCACGTATCACCTATCGCAAGCACTTCAGTGTCATCTCCGCAAGCACCATCAGCTGCTCTGCTTTCACTCACCAAGTTTCTGAGCCATTAAAAAAACATTATTGCTATCACTGTTTTGTATAACTTACATTTCAGCTTCTTTGACAGTCTACCCTCACACTAACTGATACTTTGTGCTAGATGACTGCGACACATTTGACTCTAGCTTTGACCTCATTCAGATTTCCTCTCAGATACCTATTTACCTCTTCCACCATGTTCCCTTCTATCTCTGTTTTCACCTTCTGATTCCTCCATTGCTGCCATCACTGTCCTGCCTGTGCTCAGTTTCATCCCTTGTGTTTTCAGTTTTGCATTCCAGTCCCCTATCCTTTGCTGAGGTTCCTGCTCAGAGTCTGCTTGTAGTGCCATATTGCCTGCATACAGCAGCTTTGTTGATCTGTCTCATTTGGCCTGTTAGCTGATGTAGTCCAACACCAGTAGCAACAAGAAGGAGCTTTGAGCTGAACCCTAATGCTCACCCAATTTCACTGCCCCCTTCTGTCAGTCTGAACACCGTACTTGTGTCATTCAGTCCTTGTAGATAGCCTTTTCTAATTCTATCAATATTTCCAGGACTTTGAACCACTACAAAACTGCCCAAATCAGCTTTATTGGACATTATATTATGCTTTTTCAGCATCTAGTAATGCCCAGTTGGATTGTTTCCTTATTTCAAGCTTCCTCTCCATTATATGTCTGAATGCAAACATCAGGTACTGTATCTTTAGCTGAATCTAAACTGTTTTATCTCTCACCTTAGTTTATAGTACAGAAATGGAAGATTTGTTAACACCTCATATATTGCAGCTGTTTAGTTCAATACCCAGACTGTCAAAGATTCTGGATGCAAACACGTTATTTTTAGAACAGTATCATGATACGGAATATCTCAATATAGAAAGAGATTTGATTACATGCACATATACAAACCCTTTTATATTTTTTAAAATAGAAAAAAAAACATGGAAGGTTCAAAGCTTACATAACTGTGATAAAAGCCATACATACACTTTCAAGGTAAAAGGAGCAAACAGATGCAGATGCGAGGATAGCGTAAAACATTTCTCATGCTATTATCTTGACATGGTTGATGTGTTCACTTTCAACAAGTTTATTCCTACTATGCTCCATGCAAATACATGTTCCATAAAGTACAAGATACATAAATTTCTTTCAAGGTTGCATGAGTAGAAGAAACATTTACCACCTGCTTGCTAAGCTCTAATGAGCTCTAACAAAAGTCAAGCTGTTTTACGTATGAGAAAGGAATATGTGAAAACACTGTAGCAATTTTAAGCTAGACGTTTTATAAAACAAGCATTAAAGAAATATATATCCACTACAGCTTCCCTCTTTTGATGCTATAAAACATCACAGTCCAAGATTATTTTGAATTATATCATTATCAAACATGTACGCTCTGGGATATTTTTGTTCGGGTATAATAACCATTGAATGTGTACTTTTTCTCATAAAACAGCATATTACCAGATTTTTTAACAACAGAACATACAAGAGCTATAAAAGGTATGATTATAAAAAAGTAATTAAACTTTGCATGATACTAGTACCAACATTTCCAAATATACTGCCCAACCACCCAAACTAGACCCAACCAGACTCAGTTTTTATCATATTAAAGGCCAGTTGTTCCATAAAATCAGCCAGCTTTTCTTGTTCATCATGAAAGTCTGAAAGAAAAGTACAACACCGTTTTACAATCAGATAGCAAACTCCACTCTTTCAGGCCAGTACATAGTCAACAGCTATTCAGTTTTGTAAGGTGGTGGCTCAGACTTCAGTCAGTTCTCTACTTGCCATGTGAATGTGCTCCGATATCTTATTAGCCATTTCAGCTAATATAAGTGACAACTAATTAATTTCATGCATAGTTCACAATATGCCACACTGTGGAGAAAAGAAAGCTACTGCTTGCTCAGTAGGACATATAGACTCTTATTGCACAACCTTCTTGCAGGTGTAGAGAAAAAATGTAAAGTAACTGGTGTCATCTGTCCCACATAACAACAACCAGACCAGTTTCTGGGTAACTAGGTGTAGGCACAGTCTTCACAGATGTAGTAATGATTATCCAGTATTCCCAGGCCCATTCCTCAATCATACATCTTCGATCCAAGCTCTAACAATATAGTCTCATTGCTGGTGTTATTGCAACTGGTGTAACCTACTTGGACAGTTCCTTCTCTGGCATAACATGTATCACCCTGTGGCGATGCAACCAATTGGTCTTAGTCCAGTCCGTAATGTTATGCCAAGTTTGATTTTCTGCAGCAATTTGCATTTCTAAATCAGTCTATTGCACAGAGACAGGTAGCACTGGAAATGCCCCCATGGCAAATCCACACACCCAGTAGTTGGAAACATTTAGGTCAGTGGCATATTGAAGCAGCATCTGAAGAAACAGGTCTTCTTTCATGTCAATCGGAAGCAGTAGAAGGAGGAGACTTAGTGGTGTCATTAGAAGGAGGTGTGGTGCCATTTTCAGTCAGCTTGGGAGACGTCAAGCAGGTTTTCTTGCAATGTGAAACATGGACCCAATTCAGTATTCTAGCACTACGGTTGCCACCAGTCCTGTTGTCAGTGGGAGACACACGGGTTGAGCTACTTCATCCTGTTACCCACTCTGTACATCAGTGGGACTTTAAACGTCCCGCTTTTTAATTACACCAAATCACAGTGGAAAAGCTGCAAATACTTTCATTTTTTCCACAGCAATTTGGTTATGTCACCAACCCAGACCTGCAGGCAGAGCTATTCCCTGTTAGGTCCGGGTGTTTTAAATCGTGCAGCAATTGGCTGCAACTCATGAACAGGGTGAGGATTGAACCAGGAAGAGCCCTGCAAAGGTTGTGGCTGTAGAGTGTTTCTTTATTGGCACTTCTACAGCCACTAATAGAAGACTGCAACTCATCTTTTTTTTTTTTTTTTTATAGGAAGTAAGCCAGCAAGCTAGCAAGTCAGCCACTCAGCTACGCAGGATCTCAGCTACAGGCAAGAAGCCAGGAAGTCATCCAACCACCCATCTAGCCAGCCAGCCTGCCATTCCAGCAGACTGGAAGCCAGCCAGCCAGCCACTCCAGTAGGCAAGAGGGTAGCCAGCCAGCCACTCCAGCAGGCAGGAAGTCAGCAGCCATTCCAGCAGGGAAGCCAGCTAGCCCAGCAAAGACTGTGATTGTAGTGGCAAGTAAGTGCAAATGGTATTTTATGGCTCTAGCTTTTTAAAATGGGAATTTTGTGCTTTATTTCAATTTAACTTTTCAACCATCACAACTATTCTCATCCCCACTTTACTACTCTGGCATCCTCCTTTCACATCCACCTGTCTTTTTACTTACTCCGGCTAGCCATCTTGTCGACGTCCCTCTTCTACTAACCCTCATTGTCCTACCATTGATCCCTCCTGTCTACTTCCTTCTCTTTCTAACCCTTATAGACCTACCATTGAACCAGGTGAGACATTCAGGTACTCTCGCAGCTTACCTTAATATCATGCCACCACTTATATCTGCAATAGTATCCACCGACTTTGCTGATTCCTGCAACAGGACTCATATAGCCTATTGCTCAGCTATTACACCTCCTAAATGTGTGAAAAGTTTAAGTACCTAGTTTCTAATTAATTCCTATATCTGCTTTGCACCCACTGCATGGTGTCCTTTATAAATTTTGCTAACTGAAAACTACTAATATGGAATGTTCTCATATATATACTCTGTATTGCTTTTATAGCATCTTTTGATTTGAGAATGATTACTTATGTACTGTTTTTTTCACCAATGGTATAAGCTGCCAATAATGTTTGTGTCTTTCGGCTTTTCCCGGTTAGGGGTCGCCACAGCGGAACTCTGGTCCGCTAATAATTGGCAGTTGATTTTTACGTACCGGCTTGCCGGGCCTGAAGCTGCCAATAATATGTACTAAATTTCTTTATTAATGTAAATTCTGTATTGTATGTGAAATGTCTTATATGTGGAGCTTTTCTCCCTGGGATGCCACTAAAAATGGACACTTCTGGCCCAGCTGGACCATCCCAGTAAACAAATGCAACTAAATAAATAAATAAATAATGCTTAGAAGTAAATGGAGTGCACTATACAGTATTTAAATCTATGTAGTGGTTATTTTGATATTTGCAAGTAATAGTTTTTAAAGGTATAAAAAGTGTGTGTGTGTGTGTGTGTGTGTGTGTGTGTGTGTGTGTGTGTGTGTGTGTGTGTGTAATTTAATGTATAATTGCTGTGGTTGTTTTGGGATGATTTGGAAGCATTCATTTTTAAAGGCTAAAATATGTGTATAGATGTGTTTTTTTCATTTCTGGTGGGGGCAATCTTCACTGACTTTTTCAGGGTACTTTGCATTTACAGATGGAAATGTTTCAGGACAGTTTTAACTTTTTTTGTGTGGAAATGTGTGCAATTTAATGCTATCTTCAAGATGCTGCTTTAGGTATTTTTAAAGTGTTCGTTCTTCCAAGTCACTGCGTATGTGTGTATAAATTTTTATTTTTAATTTTTTTTTATTTTTAATTATGTTTGAAGGTTAATGGGGTCCATGCTGGCTAAATTACTGCTATAGGTTTATTTTTATTTTTCTTAATTGTTATGTTTGGAGGTCAGTGGGGTTTGCTGTGCATTGTAACTTATTTCAGACTAGCTGTTTAGTGATGTCTTGCAAGAAGTACTTTTAAAAGGGAAAACATTCCTTAACTTTTTTCGGGGAGGGGGGCATGTCCAGAAGTTAACTCAGTGCATTCGGAATTGTGCTAAAACATGTCTTCGTTGTTTCAGGATAGTTAGCTTTTATAAGTGGAAATGTGTGTATTTTGTTCTTAATGCTGTCTTCAATAAGTTTAAAAAGTGCTGCTTTGATTATAATGGATTATGGATGGTGCTGCTGTTGGGTCTGTTCTTTATTGCATCATTGTGCTGGGTAGATTAGTGCTATAGGTTTATTATTTCTTTTTTTTTCTTAATTGCTGTGTTTAGAGGTATATGAGGTCTGTGGGGTCTGCTATGCATTCAAATTCATTTTAGAGTGGCTTTTTAGTGATTTGCAAGAAATAAATTAAAGTGAATGCATGTATAACTTTATTTTTTTGGAGGCATGGGGACGGGGGCATGTACAGTGGTAAACATAATGCATTTGGTGTTCTACAAGCTGTGTTAATGTCAAGTTTTCAGTGGCCAAAATGCCCCCCCATTACATCATTTACTATTCTACGTTTTTAAATGGTTTGCAATGTTAATTCCCTTCTGCTCCATTTCTCAGGCCTTCAGTGAATCTATATCAAAGGACTACCTTACAAACTGCTTCATGTTTCAGATGCCAATGTGTTTGTGACAGTTTTCAAATGCCAGTATTTCTAGACAGTTCTTTCCAATGCCAGTGTTTCTCACCACTTCTTTTGCATGCCAGTGTTTCTATCCATCCATCCATCTATCTGTCTATCTATCCATCCACAACCCCTTCTTCTCATTTTTGCACATGGTGTTGGGGTGTCAATTTAACAGTGACAATCATCTAGAGCCAAGGCCAGTTCGTTATTTCTCAGGTCTTCAGTGAATCTACAACAAAGAACAACTTCACAAACTGCTTCATGTTTCAGATGCCAATATTTTTGTTACAGTTTTCAGGTGCCGGTGTTTTTTCAAACCAGTTCTTTCATGTGTCAGTGTTTACAACTGAGTAATGTGTGTGTGTTTGCATTAATGCTTCACTTTTACTGTTAAAACTTTATAATTTAAATGGTTTGTGAGATTTCAGTACACTGTCATAACTTCACACTCTTATACCCATAACTGCATCTCCTTCAACACCCCTGTGGTGATATCATGCAAGGGAGTGTTGCCATTGTCATATTGGACACATACACCCATGTCCCACTTTGGCCTGCTTAAAAGGTGTCAAACCTATCTGACACACTTTACTGCAGTATGAATAGTTAGAATTAGATGATGTGCCTTACACCATGGCTCCAAAGAAGATTTGCGTTGGAACACCTTCATATAGACCCAATCTCCTTGCCATAAATTATGATAGGAAACTGTTGCTGGTTGATGGAAAGGCCTCCTTAGTGCATTTATGAAAAGTCTAAAAGAGAGAAACAAGTTTTAAACAATTTGTTTAAACAATAGTTCAGCAAAGCTTCATCGGTAAATACCTGTTTGCAGTTTCTCACTGGTGAGCAAGGTAGCATTCTCATGGGATGAGCCATAAGAATTTCATTAGGACTTAATTTAAGAATGGTGTTTACAGTTCGTCACATACTCATCAGGCCCAATGACAAAGCATCTGGCCATTTTAGCCCTGTTTCACTACAAACTTTGCTAATTCTGATTTTAAGAGTCTGGTTGACCTTTCCTCAAAACCAGATGAGTGTGGATGGAAGGGACAATGTAACTGTAAAGAGATTTTTAACACAGGACTCAATTTCTTAACAATTTCAGCAGTAAAATGAGTACCTCTATCTGAATTAATAGTACAGGAGGTGTGGCTTTTACAGGAGGTACAATATTATGGGACAAACAGGCCTCACAATTTTTTACACGATGGCTAACTAGAGACTGAGAAAGAGGGACAAACCTATCCCACTGAGTAAGATTAAGATGTCCATGCTTAACAATGTGGTTCAGTAAGTGGTATACCCTTGCCAAGCAAGGTAGTATGACCAAAGGTGCTACTATCCTGCCATCAGTGTGTCACAACATACTTTATACAACCCACACTGATCCACCTGTTTTTCTAAGCCTCTGAGGGTTCATTCTGTAAAGTAATCAAATAATTAAAATTACAAGGATTGTCCACTTTTGTAGGTGCTTTCTGCATTACAAAAATACAATTTTTAGTGACAATGACATCTAAACCAGAAGCTTGCTTGGCTGCATAATCTGCTAACCGGTTACCTTTCACAGTAACAGTGTTTTTTCTTATATGAGCTTGCACTTCAACTACAGCTAAAACCTTTGGTAACTGCAAATCATCTAATAAGTCTAATACAAACTTTCCATTTGTCATTTCAGTTACTGCTGATGCTAAAAATCCTGTCTGTCTCCATAATTCCCCAAAGTCATGGGCTACCCAAACCCATAATGGCTATTAGTATAAATGTTCACAACTTTATCTATAACTATTTTATGGGATTTGGTTAATGCATTCAGTTCAGCAGCTTGTGCAGAGGCAACCTCTTCCAGTGTTTCCTCACACAATACTGTGTTTTCAGTACATCTATCAATGCTTGTGGTAAGGTATCCATTTCTGTCTCTTCCACATGATCCATCCACAAACAATTCCATTTATGCATTGTCTATTGGAGTATCTGTCAATTCAGGTCTAGGAGAAAGTACATAGTTAGTCACAATTATACAGTCATCCAGTGCACCATCTCTTGTCATAGGCAGGAAGGATGCCGGATTCAATACCTGGCATCGCTTAATGGTAACTGAAGGATTAGAAATAAGCAACAACTCATATTTTGTTAACCTGGCAGCCAAAAGATGCTGCATCTTAAATTTTAGCAACAGTGCAGATACTGCTTGGGGAACTGCAGCTGTACATTTGTGTCCTGGGACTAATGCTACAGATTGTTCTACCATCAGTGCAGCTGTAAGTTTGTGTCCTAGGACCAATGTTACAGATTGTTCTACCATCAGTGCAGCTGTAAGTTTGTGTCCTAGGACCAATGCTACAGATTGTTCTACCATCAGTGCAACTGTAAGTTTGTGTCCTAGGACCAGTGCTACAGATTGTTCTACCATCAGTGCAGCTGTAAGTTTGTGTCCTGGGACTGATGCTACAGATTGTTCTACCATCAGTGCAGCTGTAAGTTTGTGTCCTAGGACCAGTGCTACAGATTGTTCTACCATCAGTGCAGCTGTAAGTTTGTGTCCTAGGACCAGTGCTACAGATTGTTCTACCATCAGTGCAGCTGTAAGTTTGTGTCCTGGGACTAATGCTACAGATTGTTCTACCATCAGTGCAACTGTAAGTTTGTGTCCTAGGACCAGTGCTACAGATTGTTCTACCATCAGTGCAGCTGTAAGTTTGTGTCCTAGGACCAGTGCTACAGATTGTTCTACCATCAGTGCAGCTGTAAGTTTGTGTCCTAGGACCAGTGCTACAGATTGTTCTACCATCAGTGCAGCTGTACGTTTGTGTCCTAGGACCAGTGCTACAGATTATTCTACCATCAGTGCAGCTGTAAGTTTGTGTCCTAGGACCAGTGCTACAGATTGTTCTACCATCAGTGCAACTGTAAGTTTGTGTCCTAGAACCAGTGCTACAGATTGTTCTACCATCAGTGCAGCTGTAAGTTTGTGTCCTAGGACCAGTGCTACAGATTGTTCTACCATCAGTGCAGCTGTAAGTTTGTGTCCTGGGACTAATGCTACAGATTGTTCTACCATCAGTGCAGCTGTAAGTTTGTGTCCTGGGACTAATGCTACAGATTGTTCTACCATCAGTGCAACTGTAAGTTTGTGTCCTAGGACCAGTGCTACAGATTGTTCTACCATCAGTGCAGCTTTAAGTTTGTGTCCTAGGACCAGTGCTACAGATTGTTCTACCATCAGTGCAGCTGTAAGTTTGTGTCCTAGGACCAGTGCTACAGATTGTTCTACCATCAGTGCAGCTGTAAGTTTGTGTCCTAGGACCAGTGCTACAGATTGTTCTACCATCAGTGCAGCTGTAAGTTTGTGTCCTAGGACCAGTGCTACAGATTGCTCTACCATCAGTGCAGCTGTAAGTTTGTGTCCTGGGACTAATGCTGCAGATTGTTCTACCATCAGTGCATCTGTAAGTTTGTGTCCTAGGACTAATGCTACAGATTGTTCTACCATCAGTGCAGCTGTAAGTTTGTGTCCTAGGACCAATGCTACAGATTGTTCTACCATCAGTGCAGCTGTAAGTTTGTGTCCTGGGACTAATGCTACAGATTGTTCTACCATCAGTGCAGCTGTAAGTTTGTGTCCTGGGACTAATGCTACAGATTGTTCTACCATCAGTGCAGCTGTAAGTTTGTGTCCTAGGACCAGTGCTACAGATTGTTCTACCATCAGTGCAGCTGTAAGTTTGTGTCCTAGGACCAGTGCTACAGATTGTTCTACCATCAGTGCAGCTGTAAGTTTGTGTCCTAGGACCAGTGCTACAGATTGTTCTACCATCAGTGCAGCTGTAAGTTTGTGTCCTAGGACCAGTGCTACAGATTGTTCTACCATCAGTGCAGCTGTAAGTTTGTGTCCTAGGACCAGTGCTACAGATTGTTCTACCATCAGTGCAGCTGTAAGTTTGTGTCCTGGGACTAATGCTACAGATTGTTCTACCATCAGTGCAGCTGTAAGTTTGTGTCCTAGGACCAGTGCTACAGATTGTTCTACCATCATTGCAGCTGTAAGTTTGTGTCCTAGGACCAGTGCTACAGATTGTTCTACCATCAGTGCAGCTGTAAGTTTGTGTCCTAGGACTAATGCTACAGATTGTTCTACCATCAGTGCAACTGTAAGTTTGTGTCCTAGGACCAGTGCTACAGATTGTTCTACCATCAGTGCAGCTGTAAGTTTGTGTCCTGGGACTAATGCTACAGATTGTTCTACCATCAGTGCAGCTGCTGCTACTTCCTGCAGGCAGACCAATAATGCCCTAGCCACTTGGTCTAGCAATGAATTGTAATATGCAATATGTCTAAATGTATCACCATGTTTTTGAGCTAGTACTCCTGCTACATACCCCACCCCCTTTTCATGACAGAACAAAGTGAATTGTTTCTTACAATCTGGGGGTCCTAATGCTGGGGCTGTATCTAGGGCTTGTTTTACGAACGTAAGATCACTTTCTTCCTTTTCTTTTCAGGGCAACAGCTCTGTCGTGTCTTGTTTGAGCATATTAGTCAAAGATGTAGCAATTTCTGCATAATTCGGTACCTACAGTATCCAGCCAAACCCAGAAAAGCTTACAACTGCTTCTGATTAACAGGATGGGTTACCTTTATGATAGCTCCAATAGGTGAAGACAGGAGATGCCTCTCTCCGTGTAGAGAGTGTGACCACAACTGAAGTTTTTCCTTTGGTACTTTGTGCCCCTTTTATGTTAATTCAGTCAGTAAATGTATTGTATCCTGCTGGCAATGTGCTAGTGTATCTGAAGCTATAAGTAAATCATCTACATATTCTACAATACAGATTTGTATGGAAACAAGATTTCTTCAAAGTTCTGCTTTAAAATTTGTGAAAAGATTGAGGGACTATCAACAAACCCTTCTGGTAGTCGTAGCCATGTATACTGAATTCCCCCATACTCAAAGGCAAATAAATACTGGCTATCTGGGTGAAAAGGAAGGGAAAAGAAAGCTTAACATAAATCTACTACAGAAAAATGGGTCTATATCACAACATTGAAGTGTCCAAACTTTGAATGTTATAACATCGAACCCAAAACCACGAAAGCTGAAAACCTCGAAGACTGAGAAAATCGTTTTTTTCCCCCGGGAAAATAATTGCTGTTCCAGTACAAAACACGAAACACACAAACACTACAAACTATTTCTAATGTGGGGGGCTTTGCCCCCCACACCCCCCTACTTAAATATACCAACTCCAATATCGCACCACAGTGGAGGACATAGCAAAGCCATGGAAATGGCCCATCGATTTCTTTCCCTGGGAAAGAATTCGATGTTCAGCAGCTTCGATATTTTCAGTCTTTGAACTTTCAAGTTCGAGGTTTTCGTGTTCGAACTTTTCAGCATTCGATCTTTTGATATACACCCCAGAAAAACAAGTAGCCGATGATGGTATCCAACTCAATATGGTTGCTCAATTCGACACTACAGGGTATGAAGGGATGATAACCTGATTGACTGCACTTAAGTCCTTTAAAAACCTATACATATCTGTACCTGGCTTTTTAACTGAAAAAACAGGAGTATTACGGTAACTACGTGTTTTTGCTATAATTCTGTGCTGAAGCAGAGATTCAATTACAGGTTTGATTCCTAGTTGCACCTCTGGTTATGTGAAGAAGTGGCTTTATAGGATCCATACATATTTTTTACAGGTATGGCGGATTTTAACAGACCTACCTCATTAGAATGCCCTGCCCACAAAATGTCAAGATCCTGCTGTAACAGTCTGTCATCTGCACTCAAACACGGCTCTTATGTTCTTTCCTCAGTAACACTAAGTACAGCAATCACTTCTGCGTCAGATTTAGCTGGTACATCTAAATATATGCCATCTGCAGTGCAAAAGATAGTACATCCTAGTTTACAAAGCAGATCCTTACCCATTCCTTTTTCTGGAGCCAAGGTGCTTAATAGAAAGGCATGCTTATTTTAAATCGATCCTAAAGAGACCAGGACAAGTTTAGATACAGGAAAAACAGTGAGACTGTTAGTGACACCCACTGCTGACACTTCTTCAGATGATACTGGAATTTTATCCTGCTCACTTATTTTCAACACAGATCAAGACACACCCGTGTCATTTAAAAACGGAACATCTTTTTGTCCACTTTTAACTTAACAAAAGGTCCTTCTTGATCTACTTGTGCTAACGCTATGTTTACCTCATCCTTCCCCCCTGCCCTGAGTGTTGTTAGTACATTCCTCCTGACATTTGCCGGCACACTGGGGGTGGGGGTGGTAGGGAAACATTAGAAGGATTTTGATTTTGCCATTGCTGTATTTGTTGTAGTTGCTGTAGCCAATTAGGGCATTCTCTTTTCCATTGTCCCATTTGTTCACAATTGTGACAAGCCCCCCAGCTTCATTTTGTTGAACATTCATTGCTCTTCCTCTACCATGTGCACTTCATCTACCTCTGCTCCTGCCTCTACCTCTTTTTAAAAAACTCTGTATTTTCAAATGCATGAGTTTATCTTCCGCATCTCTTCTTTTTCCTTTTCCTCTACTTGATCTGTGTAGTGCTCTGCATATTTTATTAACTTACCTATTTCTGCCTCCTGCCAACTTACCTGGTTTGGTTGTATCAATACCTGTACATAAGGTAAGATTATGTGCATAAAAGCAGAATTGAAAGCTACTTTAGCATTTGCTATTAGATCTGCAATACCAGAATGTGCTGAAAATACTCTCCTAAGTTTGCTAAAGTGATCAGCTGGGGTTTCTGCCTTACCTTGCTTACATGCATTAATTTTATCCCAATTTGGTTTAACAGGACAGATTCATTTCGTATAAGAGTTTCTCTTTGACTTCATTAATGCCGCTTCTCTTCAGCAGTTGAGTAATTTGGGTCTCCTATTGTGGCCAATCTAGCATTGTCTTTCAATTTGCCATATATGTCAGGCAGGACTATGGGATTTAACAACTGCCTTAAATATCTGCCAGGGTGGGTTCATAAATTTGAATAACAGTATTTAATTCATCCTTAAATTTTTGTTGGTCTTGCTTGGTGTTAGGAAAAGTTTTAACTAAAGTATGTGAATCGGTAAGTGTCAAAGGTCTGTGGACTAATGCCATAGTACCATTCAGATGTGGTATCTCTCTGAGAGGATATAGAGAATTATCAGTCTGTTCTTCTTGATTTGTAACCTGTCTTGCCTTTTGGTGAGTAAAATGCAACCTTTTACCTTTGCAAATGAGGAGCTTTGTTTGATATAGATAGGTAGTTTGGTCTAGAGTATGGGAAGTCTCTGGGACAGGAATTTATCCCTCCAGCATGTTCTGTTTATTGTGGTGAAAAGGTTTAGGTCCCTAGAGCATGTAGCTCGGAGGTATTGGGATTTCTTTAAGAGGAGCATGTCCAACAGCTCTGGGTTTGACATAGCTTTGTATATTAGGCAGAGGCCGCCTCTGAGTAGGCAATATGCGATGGAGTAAAGCATAGGGCATCTGTTTGAGGCCAGTAATCCTCTTTGTGAGGTATTTCTGCAGCCATTCCAGTTGTTGTAGATGTCTTGTGAGGTATATACTGAAATGGGCGTTGTACTCTATAATGGGTCTAATGAGTGACGAGTAGAGGAGAACAATGACCTCTTTTTTCCTGGATGAGAAACCTTTTGTGATGAGGTGTGCCATGTAGAAGGATTTCCTGACTACTGTGGCGATGTGATTATCAAAGGAGAGGCTACTGTCCACCTGTGTCCCAAGGTCTCTTATCACAACTTTGGTGTTAAGTAGACTACCACTTATGTGGTAGCTCATGGGTACAGAGTTTTTACCAAAGGGGATAACAATGCATTTTTTGCCATTGAGCTTGAGGCCATGGCTTTGACACCAGGCATCTGTCTCAGTGAGGCCCTTTTGTAGGATGTCCACATCGTTAGGAGTTTTGATTATGGCTCCTAGTTTGCAGCCATCTGTGAACTTTGTTAGCCAAAGACCTTCTGTGGTACTCCACTTGTCATTGGTCTGAAGTCAGATTTGCAGTCTGCTACTTTCACAGTGTGGGTTCTGTCAGTGTGCCAGCTGGCAACCCATCTTGTGACACAGGGATTTATACCTAGTTTAGTGAGTTTATCTATAATTACAGAGTGGGGGATGGTATTTGTCAAAGAGATGTCTGCCAGAGACATCAGTGATATTATCCAAACAAATAAACCTTGGTGAAGACCAAGGTTCACAGCACCAACTGAAATGAAAGATTTATTAACACCTAATATCATGCAGCTATTAAGTTCAATACCCATGCTTTCAAAGATTCTGGATGCAAACACATTATTTATTAAAATAGTATCAAGCTACAGAATATATCAATATAGAGAGAGATTCAACTATATGCACAGATACAAGCCCTTTTATATTTTCTAAAATAGAAAACATACAACAGTCAAACCATTTATAGCTGTGATAAAAGCCATACATACATTTTCAAGGTAAAAGGAGTAAACAGATGCAGATGGGATGATGGCATGAAACATTTCTCATGCTATTATCTTGACATGGTTTATGTGTTCTCTTTCCACAAATTTATTCCAACTATGTTCCATGCAAGCACATGTTCAATAAAGTACAAGAGACATTAATTTTTTCAATTATGCACAATTAAAAGTAACATTTACCACCTGCTTGCTAAGCTCTAATTAACTCTAACAAAAGTCAAGCTGGGATATGTGAAAACACTGCAGCAATTTTAAGCTAGATGTTTTATAAAACAAGCATTAAAGAAATATATATCCACTACACAACTCTGTGTATTCATTTGTCAATTCTCCTATCCTGCACTTTCATGTAGTGACATTAATTTGTTACCTCTGTACTATGTCTTGCAGTTGAGAATAACTCCCTTGTGCTTGTTCCCCTGGTTCTAGAATGCTTAATCTCCAGTCATCTGAGATATGTCTCTCTCTCTCTCACTCTATGTATCACTTTGAGTAGCCTCAGTAGTTATTTTCCCCTAAAGCACCCAACATCTTGATTTTATCTGCCATGCCTTCATCTGAGCCTACTACTTTCTCTGACTTCACTTTCCTTGGTACCTGTGATGCCCATGCCCTGGCCCAGCAATCAAGGAGCCTCAATCCTCACCAGTAACAGCAGTGAGGGGTGTCTCATATAGGAGGAAAGGATAACAAATACACACAGCAAAGTGCAATTCCCCTTAAGAACACACAGAGATCACAGTCAGTCCGGGGCTGGTCGCTCCCTTGCACTCCAGGTCCCCAATAAGACTCCCCACTGGCACAGCTACAGGGTCCAGATCTCAGCCTAGTGGGCAAGCTAAAATCTCCAGCACCCTCTCTGTCCAACCAGTGCTTTGTGTCCCTGCCCAAGTAGCTCACACACACACACACACACACACACACACACACACACACACACACACACACACACACACACACTTTAAGAAGAGTTTATACAACCACACAGACACTCCTGGAGAAGGCTGGCACAGGTTCTCCAGCTGTGCCCCTTTTTCCCAGACTATACGGTAGTACCAGCTGCCACCACCCACTAATATTTATCAGCTACTCAAAGGCCCTTAAAAGGGTGTCCAATTATTACTGTGCAATATTATTGTCCAATTGGTAGTATAGCCCAGGGATAAAGCTATTGAAGTGGCTTTGTACAATTTTACCAAAGGCATGCAAGTACTCTAAAGAGCTTAAATTATCTCTACAAAAACAGCCACAGTTGAAAGGGTTTAAAAATATTTAATAACAAACAGTCAAAACACAAAACAATACTTTTTACTACACAGTGCTAGTCAACGGTTTAGAGATCACAGAGAAATACTTAAAATAATTCAGTAGTACAGTTCTGACATCACAGAAAACCACTTAGTCTAATCTTTCTAGTTTCTAGCTATTTCTAAGAGAAAACAAGTCTAAGATAAACTTACATATAGAGCAAGACAGTGCTAGAGAGTTGGGTGGTCAAGACAAAAATGCTTAATACTCTCTGTTTTTAAAATTACATTCCTGGTTCACATTACATAATTCTTCACACTTCCCTGGGTTCCATTACATCATTCTTCACACTTCCCTGGGTTCCCAGGCTAACAGAAACTACATTTACATTCTTTATCTCTGGGCAGAAACCAGAGCAATAAAGGACATTTATGCATGCAAATTCTGGCCATTAACTCTGGTCTTAAAACAATAGCAAGAATTCCTTCATCTAGACTGGCTGGAGCCGTGTTTACATCACAGGGTCACAAC